>NC_048302.1:60558417-60681693 GCF_013100865.1 Trachemys scripta elegans | reverse complement strand
AGCTCATGCCCAAATAAATCTGTTAGCCTTTAAGGTGCCACCAGACTCCTTGTTGTTTTTGTAGATACAGACTAACACGGCTACCCCCTGATACTGAACAAGCTAGAGATCTTGTTGCAAGGGCAGAGAGCTTAACCTGAAGGCTGACCAAAAACCTATAGAGTTCTTGGAGTGGGGAGGGCTCTGGAGAAAGAGATTGGGTGGGCAGGTTGTGTTACTTACAGACCCATGCAAAAAATATCTGTTTTCTCTACATTAAGAAGTTCCTAGGAGTCATATGTCCCAGAAGAGTTAAACTGTAATCTGGAGTACCCACAACGATAGAGCTTTGGAAAGGGTGATCGTAAGCTATTGGGGAGACTTGGGGTTCAGCACTGACCTAGGGGGCATAAGGGACCTGGACCATGGGTTTTACTTCTGAGAAGAGGTACTAGGACAGGAGGTCTGCACATGAGGAGTGAGTCTGAGAATGCCCAAGTCAAATGGTGCCTAGACACTGCTCAGATTCAGTAGGCTTACAAGCCTGCAGGATCCAGTGCTTGTACTCAACCACAACAGCCTGGTGAGTGTCCAACAAGGGGCTCCCCAACCAAGTCTGTAATAACAATATCCAAACACATGTCAGGCTTAACCACTTAAAATATAAAAGAAGAAAGTCCACTTTTGAAAGTAGGGCAGAAACTAGCAGCTGTTAAGAAATATGTCTTTCAGCAACTGATATGATGCTGTACTTGTATGTGCTATGCTGAATCATGTAGGTGAGATAAAGATATATGCATGGAAAAAAATAATTTGGTTTTAAGCATGAAGAATAGACTTAACACAACTAAGCATTGGCCTAACTTTACTTCCATTGAAGTTATCAGGAAATTTCTGACTTCAGTGGAAGCAGAATTTGGCCAACACTGGAAATCCCACCCAGAGTTATTAATGCTGACATTGGGACACACGAGGCTAAAATAGAGATTTCAGCAACTAAGTAACTGTATTTGTTTTCAGACCTTATAACTTTTAATCAAAGAAATAGGTTCTCCCCACCTCTTTAACTGAAAAGCCAGTTGGGAGAAGTCTTAGGATTTTCTCCAATTTTGTCAAGTCATTCCAGATACCTTGTGAAAGAGTTAGAACTTTAATGACAGGCAAACTTTGATCTGAATTCTTTGAATTGCATACATGCATCTTCCCCCTCTTGCTCTCATCACTCTCCTTTTGTCTTTCTGCTTTCTGTAATCTTAAATCTCATACCATTATTGAAGCTTCTAGCTTCAGGAATCTTTAATGTTTAAAATGTTATGAATTATGTTTGGATTCTACCTTCTCTACACAAAACAGTGTGGTGCCAGTGCCATTTTAATACCTAAGCAATTATATAGTACTGTATGCATTCCTTCTGTCTGCAGCAGAGAGGTAAAAGCTCACATACAGCAAAGATTTAATAGAAAATCTGACTCATTCATAATGATGAACAGCAGGTAGTAGAAGCTAATGCCTCCCACACAGTTCTATTTTCAGATTTCTGTGGGTTTGAGGAAATTGGTTGAAAACTTCAGTATCTGTACTGTCATTTCTGATTTTTCTTCTACAGCATAATCTATGGATTTAGTCCTTTACCATGTGTGTGACATTTACCCAGGGCACTTGTGACTCGTATGTTTTTACTAGTGTGCCAATTTAACAGCGCCAGCATAAAAGTCTAAGTTTTCAATTGCTGTAAGTGTGTAAAACAAAAGGCTTTCACTAGAGAAGTGATAGATATCTAAAGGGTTTTTTTTTAAAAAAAAAAAATACAAACTCTAGACTTTATATATATATATATATATATATATATATATATATTACACACACACATGTATTCAAACAGGGAGACCAAAAGCTTCAGAATGAGAATTGGTAGTTATGCTCAAAACAATGCTCTAAATATAAAAAGCCAATACATAAAAAGCCACCACCCAAAACCCAAAAACAAACAAACAAAAACTTGGATTATAAGGCCTTGAAAGACATAGTAGCATACTAATTAGTTGCTAATTTTTTTCTTTAATACAGTTAAACCCAAATTCTCTCTATGGGCAATTCTTTATTGTAGCCACAGTAACAAAAAGGAACTTTATAATTACTTACGTATTTGCTACTTCTTGTTATCTCCTGAAATAAGTATAACTCTCCCTACTTACAAAGCTCTGCATTCTGATTGTAGTATTTGCAATGTTTCAAGCATTGTTTAATTGGTTCTCTTTATTCATTCATTCATTCAGAATGTTGAATTATTCTCGACAGCTCATTACAGATTTCATTTGAAAAAAAAATTGTTTTGTTTTATAATACCCTTTAAATACCATTCAAAAGAAATTCCAGTTTTCAGGATTTTAAAATGAATAGTGAAAATGTCTACTAAACGTAGCAAAAATTAAGTACTTGTAAATATATTTACATAGGTGAAAGTTTATACACAGGAGTAGAACAAAAAAGGGTAAAAAGGGGCAATTGATTAGAAACTCTTCAGAAAAAAGTTAAATAGCTTTCTCTCATATGGAAGAGTCTTATGGAATGTTCTCTTTAAAGAACTACAGGTTTTGGGAACAGTATTGGTTTAATTCCTTTTATATTCAAAAAAAGACTTTTCCCATTACTGTATGCACAGGCTTAAGGACAAACTTAAATCTAACTGTTCCTGGACACCATTTTTCTGACTTTAAAATGATATAGATTTGGGGACTTAACTCTATACTGTTTTGAGGGAATTTGATCCATAAGTGGAACAAAGACCTTTTGGGGCAAGAGGGAAAGTTTTTTGTTTGAATTATCCGCTCTTTTCTAAGTCAAGCAGAGCCAACAGACCTGAGAGGAATCTTTCCTCACTCTGGGCCTGATTTAAAGCAAGCTGAAGTCAATGGGAAAGTTTCCGGTCACTTCAACAGAGTCTGGATCAGGCACTCTGAGCAGGAAGTGATTAAGTGAGATCTATTAATCATTTCTCACTCACTATTAGGACAAATTTTCACTACTACCTATATTCACAGATAACATCCTGGGTAGTCCCCTGTCCTATTTACTAATGGAAGGGAACTGTGCAAAGATCCCCACCCCCCCCAAACTCCAAATTCTGCTCACTGATCAATGGGGAGGAAGAGGAGAAGGAACAAGAGACCTAGCAGAGAGGGGTGATCAGAAGGTCTGTGAAGTACAAAGAAACAAAAGTAGTAAATAGAAACTGATAATAGTCGCAGCCTATTCCACCCTTATATGCCACATGTTGTTATTACAGCATCTATGACAAAAGAACCAAAATTATTGATCCTTATGCTCTGCTCAAAGGTGCATGCTGGCCTCTGGGGTGCACCTGTGTTGTTGGAGTATTTGTGCATCTGTGACTCTATCATGGTCAGGAGCTGTGCTGAAGCCTATGACTGTTTTAGCCCCCATCCAGACCTACAAAGCCCAAGACAGGTCCTCAACCTCTTTCATCCCCCAAGCCTTCCAGTCCTCTCCCCAGCTGTTCTCTCTTTTATCTCCACAGTAGCCACAAAGCCCTTCATAACTTGGTCTGTCTGAGGATCAGAATCACTGTCACCCAACCTCTGTGTGTTTGTTTTAGTAGGTTTGGTCAGAAGCTTATGACATTTCAACAAAACACAGGGGAAAAGCTGTTAGTTCTCCTCTCTCCCTCTCCAATATTTTGACCCACTTTAATAATTTGGGAGTGATGTTACTGGATGTATTGTGTGCAGAGCAAATGAGTGGGTCTGGTAAACTGCATGGCTTAATCTGGGCCTACAGGCTTGGCAATGTCCCTGACAACAAGTGAGGAGCATAGGGGTGCTTTTAAGTACTTTTGAAAACCCCAGATGAGCACCCAGTTGTGGAAACACACAGAGAACATGGGAGACATGGATCCCATAACAAGCTATTCTGAGATATCTTGAGTGCCTAATATGTACTGAGCCTTAGATCACGCAACTGGACATCTCTACCTGCAGAAAATCTGAGAATTCTAATAGTGCATGTAGAAGATTATTGCACATCTACCACCTCCATCTGCTATACTGCCTGCATTGGTGGTTTCTTCATTTGCATATTTCCCCCTACATGAAGTTAAATGTTGTTTACCTCCTTTTATACTGTTAAATAACTTCAGGTTTTTTTAATGTTCAGTTTCATTTTCTATTAAAGAAATAGAATCAGTAGCCAACATAGGATAACAAAAGCAGAAGTTTAGAGTTACACAAGAACTATTACATAGATATAGAAACTGCCTAATCCTCAATTTTGGATATTTACATAGAGGGCCTTTAAAGCCAACATCAAATCACATACTGACATATTAAGGACTAAATATCACAAAGATATCCTCTCACTTTACAAGCTACACAGGTATTTGTTTTCACTAATTTCTCTTGGAGAATCACTTCATTGTTCTTTTTACACACCACTCCCAACATTTTTACTGTCTTGAAGAGTTTTCCAAGTGTTAGTACTGATCCTTTTCCCACTTAAGTCAAGGGCAAAATTCCCATTAGTCAGAATGAAGGATTTTTTCAGGCCCTCTTTCACTTAGATTCTGTATCTTTAGTCACAGGCCTATCTTTCATTCTCCTTCCTTTCCTGTTTTTTGCAGATTTTTCATTTTGAAACATCCTTGTGAAGCTTTTGATCAATTTTAGAGGTTGGTTTAGAATTCCCTCCTTAGCTCTGAAACTCCAAACTGTCTGCCTTCTCTATTTTAGTCCCTCCACTTTCACATGTTGGTCATTAAGAAGAACTGGATGCAGCTTACTGCAAAGCACAGAACCCCAAATGCATCTACAAGCCTCATATACCCCTGTGTGATAGAGTACTGAGAACCAATAGCAGAGGCAGCACTCTGATCACTTAAACACCCCTTAGACACACCTGACTGCCTAATTAGTGGGGATTAGAATGAGCTGGGAAGCTCTAAAGTACTAATTAGCCCATTAACAGAGGGTAGAAAGCAGCATAGGAAGAAAGTGCCCTGGAGAGAAAGGCAGGCATGCATGCATGCATGCATGCATGCTGGCTCCTAGAAGATCTCTGGGTGGAGAGAGCTTTTCCTTTTCTCTTTAACAGAGGTTTGAGAAGAACTGAAGTTACAAGTGATGTGGTGTATGGATCATTAAGGGGGGGGGGGAGAGCTATGTAAATAAGTTACATGTTGGTGGTTGACAACTGAAGGTCTCTGACTAGTCTCTGTAGACAGAGGTGGGATCTTGTCCAGTCACACCATATCTTGCTATTGCAACACTTATGTGGAAAAAGCAAACATGGGAGAAAGAGAGAAAAAGCTACTTGGTGTCCAAGACCAGCATGGATAAAACAAATCCTGAAACCAAGGTTCTTTGGTGCACATTTGTCATATTCTGCATGCAAAAAGGAGAAAGTGGGAGCCTTTTTTATTTATTTATATACTAACCATGCACATCCAGTAGAGATAAGATAAAAGAAAGGCCTAATCTTTGAAGCTAGCCTGTATAAAACTTTATATGTTGAATAGCCAAGAAGGTATTGCAAAATAATTACACTAGAGTAGACTAATAGGAATTAGGGTAGTATTACCCTAGAGCTCTGAATAGGTGTTTATATTTATCAGATATGGTACCTAGTGTAGATTATCCTTTATAATGTTTGTTCGCTAATCTATATTCTATTGATTTGGAGGCAGGGGTGTTAATAGTGTGCACAATACAGTTGTGGGTAGTGATCCAGGCAGAATTTTATATTAATTTGTATGGGGTAAAGTAAATGTTACTAGGTTTTCAGTGCTGCTAGAAGACAAACAGAAGTGCTGGCAGGGATAATTCTAATTAAAAAAAAAAACTCATTAGTATCATAGGCAATGGGAATCCAATCAGACTACTTTCAAGCATCATCCCAAACTTAACTGAAGATTTAGCCAAAAGGTTGTTTCCAGTCAAAGTTGCAGAGCAAAAGCTTGACTGGGAGTCAACTGAGCCAAGGATCAAAACATAAATCATAATCGTCACATCTTTATCGCCAGATTGTGTTCCCAGATTTAAAGAACAGAGGTCTTTTTTTCCCCTCTCATGTAATTCCATTGTAAAAGTATCTAAGAACCTTGTAAATGGACTATCTTGAAACTTCAGAAACTTGAAAGCAGGTTATATGGGAAATGTAGTACTGCATAAACCCTCTGACTTCAGCCAGCAAAATAAAAGGGAGATTTGATACCCCAATACTATTAACATTGTATTTACAGCTGCTGCAGCCCACATGAAAAAAATGTTTCCCAGGGGCTGAGATCAAAGGCACTGCCACAGTGTGACATGGTATGGGACTACACTATAACAAGTTTACAGTGTTAACAGATTGTTTCCAACGAAAGTGTATGTGATATAACTGCAGGTGTTCATAAACAGATTGCAGGATCAAAAGATTTTGAAATTCTGGGCTACATTTTAAGTTAGCCCCTTCTGGTGTACAGTAGCTTAATTGTGGGTCTACACGCACCTTTTTGCAAACTATAACTAAATGGACTCTCCATATTTTGGGTAGTACCACTTCTGTTATATGCCTGCCAGCATGGCTCTTGTATTAAACCAATATGTGTTGTAGATTTTACTGACAGTGTTCTCAGATGCTTTCAAAATTTAACTGAAGTTACTTGCCATGTATTTTTGCTATTTTATGCAAGTCTGTTATGCACATGATCATACAGTCTCCCTCAACTTTTAAAACAAAAAGCTATTGTTTTGCTTTGCAGAGTCTTTATTTACAAAGGGTGAGCCAGATCCTCAGCTGAACTCCCTCAGCTTCAGTGGAGCTACACGCTAGCTGCGGCTCATCTCCCTCCTGCCCCCCATTTAGAACTTGCAACAGGCTCTTTGCCAGACCTTTGTGAGTACATTGTTAGAATGATGCACAGACATTTAACCTCATGACTCCTTGACATTAAAATCTTTATAACCATGTGCCAAACATAGCCACTGAAGTCTGACAAACAGCCTCCAAGGCTTCCATGTAAGAGCTTTTGAAATTGCTGCTCTTTTCATGTCAGCTTTCTGATTAAAGCTGCCCACTATTCATAGAATTACATGCAGAATCTATATCTGAATACAAGTAAGCCTGAGGTTGTTGCATGCTACTAATGGCAAAGCAGAATGAGGTAAAGCAGCAGCATAAAAGGGGAGCCCAGTTTTTTTAAAGTTCTGATTTAATCGTCTTGAATGCATCTGGCATTCTGCTCCAGGCATATCTAAATATTATGGGAGCTGTGCTAGGCATCTTAGCAGGCCAAATGCTTAGCCCTAGTGCAGCTTTATTATTCTGAACTGGCAGTGCAAAGTGGCTGTACAGTCAGTTTCTCTCTCTTCCCCTACACTACTGAAATATTCCATGAATACTCAGGTGGTATAGGACTGGCCCTCTAGAAGTCTCTTCTTGGCCCATGACTTAGGGAACAGGGGTGTTGGCCAGAGGCCTGGTTGGAGTCCTGTTACATTTCAGTGATCCTTAGCTAGCAGAACACCCCACTGGAAGTTGTTGAAATCGGACAACTTAGAGAAATCCCAGCACTGAACTGGTTTCCAGATGGCCTCAGGACTGGATAGGGAGACATTGTATAAAGCCACCTTTACTCTCACAACTCAGCTGTGCTGAGAGCAACTAGTGACAGAGCCCCTAGGTTCTAATTCTCTATTGCCTTCTATCCTGTGTAGTAATTTACAACAGCACAAAGTAAAATATGAATATACCATTTACAGCCACATTGTGACTGTACAAGATTCAAGGCACTGAAAAGCCAGGTTTCTAAGAGCCGATTTCTTACTTACACTGCTTTGAGTCAGTGGAGCTAAACTGGTGTAAAACTACTGTCAGTGGAAGGAGAATCAAACTCCTTATTTGTAAAGATAGTTTGTTGAATTCTAACTGCTCAATTACAACAGCAGAGTTAGATGGCTTCAGGTTAAGCCAATTTTCAATCTCTGCAATGTTCATAGTTAGACTAGAGCCTGTTTTATTCCTTTACTTATTGTACTAAGCGCCAGAGCAATGGAGGGATGCCAATTTACACTAACTGAGATGACACTAAATCTCTCAAAACCAGATAAAGAACCTGAGACATAGTAGAGGGGGAATAGGGAAATGTGAATGGATAAAACATATCCAATTTTGAGCTTCCTAGGGAGAGGTTGCTTAAGCCAAATTGTGATGACCTGGCAGCTTGCAAAACTAAGTGTACAGTGGTTACTTTTCTAACAGTGATTCTTCACTCTAAGTCAATGTGGATTTTACAGAACAAGTTTACCATGTAGCCACATCAGAAATGGCATTTCTGAAAGTGAGGAGAAAAGAGGTCAGTGCATGAGCCATGCATTTGACATTACAGCTATGTCCCTATCATGAGCTAGGGGTGAGATTCCCCTACTTGCGTACACATACTTAGACTAACTCTCAGCATTTCACATGGGTTTGTACTTGGCACAGCTCAGTCATTCTTCTACTGATGCTGCTACTGGGCTATTTCTGCTCATTCTAACTCAATGAGAGTAGTGCAAGTATGCATACACAAGCAGGAAAATCACACCCCTGGTTCATAGTGTAGGGATAGCCCAAGAGGCCATTGCAAGCACAAGTGAGTCTGCCTGCTCTAGAGAAATGTGATCAAGATGCAAGCAGCAACAATTCGCTATTTTGAGACTCATAAACCTTGCTAAGCCTCAGGAGGTTCACTCGTGCCATGGTGAAGCTCAGAGTTAGAAGAGAATTGTTTTAAAATTAACCGTAATAAAAATCACAAAGTTCTCACCTTCCATCCCTTGAAGGATGATCCTGGGTTGCCAGAATGCTGCAATAATGACTTATTCTTAGTTGGGCAAGCTGTTTGTTTTTAATTTTGTATGGGTTTGTTTCAAGTCCATATAGTCTATTTTATCCCAACCATCAAAATGTTGGGGGTTCAGATAAAAGGCTCCAGGTGTTGAAAACTACATGTAGATGTCAAAGGATGGACAAGCTCAGCACATGGGTGAGGCTTTTACAGGTCATCCACAAATGTCACTATCATGTAGTAGCCTTTGAGGGCTACATAAAAATGTTTAGCAGATTTAGAGGGTTCTGAAAATACTTAACTGCCCTCTTGAAGAGTAGAAAAAAATGCTTGATACCATAAATCATTGAAAATTCAGACCATCCACTTTCCTGTAGTACACAGACAAAATGGAGCACAAAATGTAAACTAAGCCTTAATTATTGAGCAGAGCAATCTCCAAAGCATGCCTGATAAAAGCTAATTCTTGTCAATCTAAAGGTCCAAGTTGTATTTTTGTAATAAATAATAAGTTATAATAATGACAGTACTCTGCACTTAACTAGTGCCTTATTTCTGAAGTCTCAGATGTAAGATTAGAGTGATTACTTCGCACTGTGAAGTTTAATTTCCTAATCCAGACCCATATTTTCTCTGTAGGCGATTCAGCATTAATGAGGACAAGCTAAGAAACAGTGAAATACCCCTTAGTGATGACAAGAAGGAAAACTTAACAAATTTTAACAAAAGAAAGGAAAATTTTCCCTGACAAACACTGCACCAAACCCCACTAAATCTGGGTTATTGGGCCAGTACTTGTCTCAGATTCTATTTGTATCTTTTCCTGTCTTACACTAAGAGGGAGGGTGTGCATCAGAGTGACTACACTTTTGGCCAATGGCTGTAACTGGGGCAAATCCACAGCATAGACAAGGCCTAAATTAAAGCAGTCCTCAGATTGCTCTAAAGCTTGTGAATTTGGCTGGCACACAGTCACAGGGTGGAGGAAGTGCAAATAGTAGAGGCCATAGGTAAAATCCTGGCTCCGTTGAAGAACTGTGTTGTGGGAGTTCAGTCCACTTGATTTTTGGAGGGAAAAGCTTTCAGAAATGCTTTATAATGTTTCACGCACCAATCTTTGCATATCCAGATTTTTGTTTATTGGGTATCACTCCAGAAAAGTTCAAGATTCTCACAATAAAAAGAAACTTCTGCCACAGTTATTTGCAGTGAGTATGGAAATGCATTTCTAGAGTAAGGAAAGTCTAAAAGACATTGAAAGGTAGAAGACTGAATCAAATAGTTCCATATTCCTAAAATCCTAGCATTTAAAGTAAGAATGTAAAGTTGTTGCAAACAGGGTTGTTTTTGTTATTTGTTTTGGTCAGTCCTTGTTTTCAATGATTACTTGTGATGGGGCTTTCACTACTTCCCTAGAGAGATGATTCCACAGTCTAACAGATCTCACTTTTAAAGATTTTTTTCTGAAGTTCAGCCCAAATGTTTTGTTTTGTTAATTTAATCCTGATGGAGCAGAAATTTACCATATAAAACTGACAGTATGTCTCACTTTGCCAAAGGGTATGAGTTTACAGCCTTCAGTGAAAAAGAAAATCTGAGTAATTCGGGTTTGAAGCTCCAAAATGATACAGTCTTTAACTATATAGTATCTTCCAAACAGGAAATTGAAATTTACAAAAATAAAGAAAATTATACTCCTGATAATGAACATTCTACCCATGTAACACATTTTTCTGGGCACCTGTGAAACAAATAACTAACTCCACATGTCAATTTTAATGTTGAAGCCTGTCTATTTGCATGACAAGCTATAGTTAAAGCTACATGATACAATGGGTCTGATTCTGATCCCCCAAAGGTTATGGAGTCTGTGGCCATAGCAGTCTGATTGAATGGATGACAGTGCATAATAGGGGCCTAACATTGGTGTGATTCCATTGACTACAATGGAATTACTCTTGATTTACACCTTTGTAAGTGTGATCAGAATCAGGCACCATGTTCTGTGGGAGAGGGACTATATAATTCAATTGAAAATGAGGAAGGAAGACATTTGTAATATTTATTTTTCAAAGAAATTGTCAAGATGAAAAACAATGGATGTGTTTGAAATATTTATTTCTCTGTTGTAATAAAATAATTTCTAAACAACATATAAAATTTGCAGTCTAATTAAAGACTGCTGGTTACTTGTTGTTATGGCTTTGCAAAGATATAAGCAAAGGAATAACAAAGTACAAAAACAATGTAGGATTTATTTTAATTCCTTGTGCTGTGAAAAACAAAAGCATAGCAGAGAGATGTCAGTTTTTATAAACCGTTTTTAAAGGCCAGAATATCTGTGTATCCAGTTGAAGCCACGAAGCAATTTTTAAATAATTTTTCCCCCTTATTCTTACAATAGGTGGTCAGAAACAGAAAAAAAAATCATCAAGTTTTCATCATTTTAATTTCTGTTTTGTTGTTGATGTTTGTTTCTGTGGCAAAATCTCATTTTCTGGAATTTTTGTAACCAGCTCTAATTCCTCTTGACAGAAGCAGTATTGATGTACCCTCAAATAATTTTGCCTGGGAAAATCAGAAAATAGCTCATGTGATTATAGTGGTGATGATATATGGAAGCAACCTCTTCCCAATATATTTTCCTTTGTGACTGGTTGGTCCCTACTATTCCTATCTCCAGTATATGGTTGCCCTTTTGTAGGAACTTTTTCCTAGTATTCCTTTCTGAGGACTGTCCCTTTAAATTGGGTAGACATAGGCAGCTGTAGTCCTAAAGTGGCCATGTTGCAATTAGCTGCTTTTTGTTATATCTCCCTCTTAAGCAGCTGATAAACATTTATAACAGCTGTTAGGTTTTCCCTCAGGCCCTAATCTGATCCTACAATCTGAATCATGTGGGCAAACATCACTGGGGCTCTGTGAAAGCACAAGTTTTACTTGCACAAATCTAGTTGCAAAATTGGAGTCTTTGGTTTCTCTTTTTCTGAAGACATAGCACCTTTTCATCAACCACAAAGGTAAGCAGCTGATCCATATTCTTCACAAACACAAAGAAAAGTAAGAATTATTCATTTGATTTTAAATGGATAGAAAAGTATACAAATGAAAATTAAGGATTATATATATATATATATATATATATATATATATATATGTGTACCCTCTGAAAGGAAAGTTTGGCATTATTTCACATTCTGGCAGTATGTATGTCTGATATTAAAACATCACAAGTATTCCCACTATATGGACTAATGAACAATGAAGTTCAGATCTCAACTCTAGATCTAAACTTGCCCAGGGTTCAGCAGATGTTTATAGTCAGGATTTTGGTTTGATCTAGTCTTTAGCATGAAGTTTAAGAATATTCCAGGGCTGAGTTCTGGAAAAGTACTGGAAGCATATCTGTGATAAAGCCTACAGCTGCCATCAGAGAGGTAATATGCCAAGACATAAAAGGTTAGTGTATTGAGCTATTTGCATACTCCTTAGTTTTACTGAGTTTATTAAACATAGATTCATAGATTCTAGGACTGGAAGGGGCCTCGAGAGGTCATAGAGTCCAGTCCCCTGCCCGCATGGCAGAACCAAATACTGTCTAGACCATCCTTGATAGACATTTATCTAGCCTACTCTTAAATATCTCCAGAGATGGAGATTCCACAACCACATGCATCAGTGAATGTGATGAACTACAGAATTGAATGACTCTGGGACTTGGTAATGGGATACAGAGCTGTTCCTCTTGTGTCATTCATTCTAAACCAGTCCAAACTGACAATCACTAGGGGCTGGTCCCCACTTAGTCTGGACTTCGGACTAAGGTACGCAAATTCAGCTACGTTAATAACGTAGCTGAATTCGAAGTACCTTAGTCCGGACTTACCGCGGTCCAGACGCGGCCGGAAGTCTCCCCCCGTCGACGCCGCGTACTCCTCTCGGCGAGCTGGAGTACCGGCGCCGACTGGGAGCACTTCCGGGATCGATCCGGGATCGATTTATCGCGTCTGGTTAAGACGCGATAAATCGATCCCAGAACATCGATGGCGTGCCGCCGGACCAGCCAGTAAGTGAAGACTAGGCCTAAGAGTGTAATCCACCAAGCAATTTAGAGACCAACAGTCTAGAGATAGGTTTCAGAGTAGCAGCCGTGTTAGTCTGTATCCACAAAAAGAACAGGAGTACTTGTGGCACCTTAGAGACTAACAAATTTATTAGAGCATAAGCTTTCGTGAACTACAGCAAAGTCTTCGAAGTGGGCTGTAGTCCACGAAAGCTTATGCTCTAATAAATTTGTTAGTCTCCTAGTCTAGAGATAAGCACCTAAATCCCCATGTGTTGCATCCACAAAACTCCCACTGGGCTGCTGCCTAATCTGTAGGTGCCAAAAACTCACTCAGCTCCTAACTTTCGATCATCTGAGGTCCCTAAGCACCTACGTTTTAAACCCTGGGCATGCACTCTGCTGCCCCACTTTAGGTATCTGGACACCTGTCTTCTGCCTAAGCAACAGAACAGTTCACAAACTGGGGGAACATATATATTCACTGTCTACGTTGCATGTGGTACCTGATCCAGTAGGTGGTCTTCGAGCATGCCTTTGAGCATGATTGATCCCATTCAAAATCTGGCCTGTGGTGGTGCCTATTTTATAACTTTTATCCCAGGGGCTAGAGAACTTCCTGGGATGTAGGAGACCCAGGTTAAATTCCCCCCTCTACTGGGGGAATGATTTGAACAACCTCTCTCCCACCTCTCAGGAGAGTGTTCTAACACCTGGGCAATGGGATATTTTGATGTGAGGCTCCCTCTGTCTCTCCTGTTGAAGCTGTTCCACTGTGGATAAATAATGAAAGATTGGTTGAAGCCCAGGGACTGGACCCTGGGTCTCCCATCTGGGTGCCCTAATCACTGAGCGTGTTGTGTGCCTAACTTTTAGGCTTCTAGAAAATCCCAGGAACAACACTGTGATCCAAAAAGCCCGAGTTAGGTGCCGAGCTCTGAAAGGGGAGAGATAGGTGCCTTAGACTGCAATCCGCTGAGACACATGCTAGGTGGGAACTGCCTAAGCTAGCTAATGGGCGGTGCCTAAATCTGGGCTGCAGGGAGATGACTAGCTCTGCTAGAGATCCATTAACTGGGGTAACATAGGAAGGAGGAAGTTGCATGCAGGGCCTGAAACAAAATAGCTGGGGGCAGGAGGAGGAGGACTTCTCTTATAACCATTAGAGCAGTGCATAGGGGACTAACCCTGGATGTGGGAAGTCTCCCCTTCTCTAGGAGAAGGGATTTGAACAGGGATCATCCTCATGTCAGGTGAGTACCTATAGCCTAGTGGTTAAAGCTCTCACCAGCGAATTGCGGGGTGGACTTGATCCAGGGTTCTCCCACAGCCTGGGTGAGTGCCCTATCCACTAGGCTGAAAGTTATAAGGGAGGCTGTGTTGTGTGAACATGCCTGAGGGGCCTGATCTGGTAGGTTACCTCTGAGCATACTTACCAGATCAGGACCTTGCATGCGATAGGCTGAATACCTATCTTTCCTGGTTTGTGACTCACTTTGGGGCTTAGGCAGGAGATAGATGTACAGATGCCTAGCATGAGGCAGTAGAATGTATGTCCAGGCAGGAGATGAATGCCTAGGCACCTAGAATGAGGCAGCAGCATGCATGCCCAGAGGCAAAAATGTAGGCACTGAGTAAATTTAGATGGCAGCTGGGCTGAAGTTTTGTGGATCACAATGATTCCTAAAAATGGGACTAAAGTGCCTAAGTACCTTTATGGATTGCACCCTTGGTGTCAAGGCTGTATCCCCACTTTGAACTTTAGGGTACAATGTGGAGGCCTGCATGAAGACTTCTAAGCTTAACTACCAGCTTAGCTCTGGTCCGCTGCCACTATCTCAAGCTAATTCCCTTCCCCAGGAAGCCTTGAGAAACCTTTCACCAATTCCCTGGTGAATACAGATCCAACCCCCTTGGATCTAAAAACAAGGAAAAATCAATCAGGTTCTTAAAAAGAAGGCTTTTAATTAAAGAAAAAGGTAAAAATAATCTCTGTAAAATCAGTATGGAAAATAACTTTACAAGGTAATCAAACTTAAAGAGCTCAGAGGACTCCCCTCTAGTCTTAGGTTCAAAGTACAGCAAACAAAGATAAACACTCTAGTAAAAGGTACATTTACAAGTTGAGAAAACAAAGTAAAACTAAGATGCCTTGCCTGGCTATTTACTTACAAGTTTGAAATAGGAGAGACTTGTTTAGAAAGATGTGGAGAACCTGGATTGATGTCTGGTCCCTCTCAGTCCCAAGAGCGAACGAACTCCCAAACAAAGAGCACAAACAAAAGTCTTCCTCCCTCTCCCCCCTCCCCCCCAAGATTTGAAAGTATCTTGTTCCCTTATTGGTCCTTTGGGTCAGATGCCAACCAGATTACCTGAGCTTCTTAACCCTTTACAGGGAAAAGGATTTTGGAGTCTCTGGCCAGGAGGGATTTTGTAGTACTGTACACAGGACAGCTGTTACCCCCTTTATAGTTATGACACGTCCCCCAAATCACAGGTAGTGTTGGACGTTCGGTTCCACACTGGCTGTGATTTCTTCCTGGAGTTCTAGGAGAAAACAGAGTTAATAAGACACATGTACCTTTAGACATACTACTGATTATATAAAAACTAACAATATGTTTCATTCCAAGAACAATTGTTAACCAGTTAACTCTGGGAAACTTTCCCGGGAGAGTGCATCAGCCACTTTGTTAGAAGCTCCTGAAATGTGTTGTATTTCAAAATCAAAATCTTGGAGAGCTAAACTCCACTGAAGAAGTTTTTTGTTATTCCCCTTGGCGATATGAAGCCACTGTAGCGCAGCATGGTCTGTTTGTAGTTTGAAACGCCGTCCCCAAACATATGGGCGTAGCTTTTCCAGTGCGTACACAATGGCGTAGCATTCCTTTTCGCTGATTGACCAATGGCTTTCCTTCTCACAGTTTCTTGCTGAGAAACACAACAGGATGGAATTCTTGATCCGGTCCTTCCTGCATTAAAACTGCTCCCACGCCTCACTCGGACACATCTGTGGTCACTAGGAACGGTTTGTCGAAGTCTGGGGCCCTTAGCACAGGGTCAGACATGAGTGTTGCCTTAAGCTGGTTAAAGGCCTTTTGACACTCATCAGTCCACTGAACTGCATTTGGCTGTTTCTTTCTGGTTAGGTCTGTCAGCGGGGCGGCGATTTGGCTGTAGTGCGGTACAAATCGCCTATAATATCCAGCCAAGCCTAAGAAGGATTGGACCTATTTCTTCGACTTTGGAACCGGCCACTTTTGGATAGCATCCACTTTGGCCTGTAGGGGAGTTATAACCTCACGGCCATACACAAGTTCAAATGGTGAAAACCCTAAACTGGGATGTGGTACAGCCCTGTAGGCAAAAAGCAACTGCTGCAACACTATATCCCAATCATTGGAGTGTTCATTTACAAATTTACGTATCATGGCCCCCAAAGTTCCATTAAACCTCTCCACCAGGCCATTGGTTTCATGGTGGTAAGGGGTGGCAACCAAGTGATTCACCCCATGAGCTTCCCACAGGTTTTTCATGGTCCCTGCCAGGAAATTAGTTCCCGAATCTGTAAGGATGTCGGAGGGCCAACCTACCCTGGCAAAAATGTCTGTCAATGCCTGGCACACACTTTTAGCCCTGGTGTTGCTTAAGGGTACTGCTTCCGGCCATCGGGTAGCAAAATCCATGAAAGTCAGTACGTACTGCTTTCCTCTGGGTGTCTTCTTTGGGAAAGGACCCAGAATATCCACAGCTACTCGTTGAAATGGGACCTTAATTATGGGTAGTGGCTGGAGAGGGGCTTTAACCTGGTCTTGGGGCTTTCCCACTCGTTGGCACACCTCACAAGACCAGACATAATTAGCAACGTCCTTGCCCATTCCCTCCCAGTGGAAGGACTTCCCCAACCGGTCTTTGGTTCTCTAGTAAAAGGTATATTTACAAGTTGAGAAAACAAAGGAAAACTAAGATGCCTTGCCTGGCTATTTACTTACAAGTTTGAAATAGGAGAGACTTGTTTAGAAAGATGTGGAGAACCTGGATTGATGTCTGGTCCCTCTCAGTCCCAGGAGCGAATGAACTCCCAAACAAAGAGCACAAACAAAAGCCTTCCCCCCCCGCAAGATTTGAAAGTATCTTGTCGCCTTATTAGTCCTTTGGTCAGATGCCAGCCAGGTTACCTGAGTTTCTTAACCCTTTACCGGGAAAAGGATTTTGGAGTCTCTGGCCAGGAGAGATTTTATAGTACTGTACACAGGACAGCTGTTACCCTTCCCTCTATAGTTATGACACTTGGTGACCACAATGTGGTTCCCACTACACGTGTGTGAACAATACAAAAACATCTTAATTGACATTGATAGTGGTCTCAGCAAAGCTGAAGGACTGAATGAGAATGGAAACTAAATTACCAACCTTGCATATAGTTTCTCTAGGGCAGAGATGAGGCACAGTGGTGAGTATGGGTGAATAAGGCCCTGTTATAACGAATATTTACACATGAATTTGACTTTACTACTATGGGAAGTTCCATTAAAATCAGTGGGGCTACTCATGGGAGGAATTATTTAAGTAGTTCAATAAGTATTCAGTATCTGGGTCTTAGCTTTCATGATTCTCCCAAGATGCACCTGTTCTATGGCAAAAGGACTTTTGCCTCAATTTCAGTTCAGCACTTTTTCATTAGCCTTAAATCCACTGAAAAAGGAGTGTTTGAAAATATCTAGAAGGAAACCACCATTGACAGCTAAAATAGCACAAGCAAAATGAGTGTGTTTCCCAGATTAATCCTTTACAACTCCAACCTTTAGAATTATCTACAGATTCCATGTGTGCTGATTAGCTGTAATAAAACACAACTTTTAGGAAAGTTAATTTCAAAACTGCTTTAATGATTAAAAATGTTTAGATACAAATAAAATAACTGGGCAAAATGGTTACATATTTGAAGGTGGAAAGTTTTTGGTTGCATAATATCAGAAGCTAGAGAGAACTGTTTTTTTCCATCTTAATTATCTAAATGAAGTGCTGACTTGAAATCAGAATGATTCATACAAAATAAGACAGTCTCAAGGCAGACAGCACTTTTTGATTTATTTTAGGATAATTGTGATAATTTTTTTTGTTTTCTGAGTAAATGCAGAGGTAAATGATTTTTGCTGAATAAACACCTTTCACACAGCTGTCTCTTTGTATGCAGTATCTCAGGCAGTCTTTGTTTAAACACATTTATACATTGTCAGGAATTTAATAGTTTAAGATTTCAACTCCCTTTTCATAAAGATTTTAAAATTAGGTGCAAAGTGATAGCTTTATCTCTGAATTCTTTAAAACAAGTCAAGCTATGTTGCAGCACAGTTTAACACATCTGTCTTTCCCAAAGGATGGGAATATAAGAACTGTTGTTTTGGTTTGGGTCAGAGTAAACATGAGTAACTGATCAGTTTTCATTATGCAGTAACCTTAGTGATTTTGTTCATCACTTAGAGAATTTATCCTCCAAGTTATAAATGGTGCCATGTAATGTGCACAAAACTAAAGCATCTCTAATACAGACAGCCAAGTTAAACTCTCCTTAATGCTGTTACAGGTCCTGTGTATGTTTCAGACTCTCTTGCTTATATGAAAAGTAGTTTAGCTACATCTTTTTGCTGTCCCAGAAATGTTTTGGGGACAAGAGTCTACCATTTTTAGATGCCAGTTTTGCAAGGTATTTGAGCATGTGCTTAACTTCAAGCATGAGAGTAGTCCTATTGATTATGCACCCATTAAAGTGGGGCCTTAGTTAATACATAGGAAAGTTAAAACCAGTATCTCCCATATCATGTGTAATATAGTAATATGTGCACATAATGTCTTAAATACTCTCTAGTGGCTGTTGTAACTATACAGGTAATTGCCTGCTGGATTTCTCTACCCAGAACACCTAACAAGGAGATGGGGTTTAAACCTGAGGAATAAAGCATAGATAGCATCACACCTCAAGGCCTATTGTTTGAACACATGCAAGCTTCTGTAAAATGTACCACCTCACAGTAAGATACAGTAGTTATGCCCTAACTTTCAATAATATGTTATGTAAATTCTGGATATTTTGAAGCAGTTGAGTCATTTATGTAATCCAGTTAAAAAACAGGAGCACTGGGCCTAAATTTCCTTTCATATATATCCATTGTTAACCCATGTAACTCCATTGACTTCAGCGGTGTTCCCCCTAATTTATGCTGGTATAAGGGGATAATCAGAATTAATGTTCTTTATTTTTTAAAAGAGAGTTATGAGCTGGCTAGTGTATCTATCATTGCCTTCTACCAATTGCAATCAGTACTGTTCAACCATTTGTCATAGATGCTATATTGCTACTAGCTAATGGAGATTCTATTTTAACTTGAGTTGTAAGGGGATATATTTTTGAAGCAGGATAATCTGAATTCTGTCTTTGCTGCTGTGAAGTGCTCAGAGTGCATGTTGTATACAGAATTGTGACAATATGAAGTTCTAGGTACCCAGGGATTTAATGAAATTCACTAACACAAAAATAGGTTTGAGTAGAAATGGAAAAATAGGTCAGTGTCATCATCAAGAAGAATTTTAAACGTCATGCAATACAGTTTCAACTTTGTAGTGAATTCACAATATCTTTTATAATGATAAATATGATGTTATAATGGAGGGTTAAACTAAGGGGGGTGCTATTTGGTTATTGTTGGATTCAAAGATATGACTGATGTGGCAATGCAGAGATGCTGGTGGTTGCTTCAGTGGGAGATCAGGTTTGTCACCCAATCTTATCTCTTCTCTTTCTTCTGATCATAACTGGCAGACCCTATGAAACAGTAACAATCCAGGATTCAGTTGGTGGTGGGGATATCTGGGAAAGGAGTGAGGAGTGAAAATTGTCACTTCACAAAATGGTGTCTTTTTAGTTTGGCAAATAATGTGCTTTTGCTTCCCCTCCCTCCCCCCCGGCTATTGTAAAATGAAACATGTATGTCTTCCCTGTAGAAATTTCATTAACATAAAAACAAATACTAACCCCTTATCTTCCAGTGAAATTTGACAAACTGAAAGAGAACAGAGAAATGGTTGCATCAGGCAACTCTATGTAGAAATGAAGACCTATGCATTTTGTAACACATAACATGATCTTCTCCATTGCCAGGTCCCTCCTTGCTCACCTCCCATGAGAGGGAGGATATCACCTCTGTCCATACTACTCTGGTCAAATGTAATAGGTTATTATAATAATCAGTGGGGGGGGGGGGAGAGGGAGGAAAAAGGGGAAGGAAGATGGTCATTTGTTGACAGGCAGATTATGGGAATGGGTGTTCAGGCTACAGAAGAAACAGACTTAATAAAGGAATTACTGGAAAATAGTTTAAAACAATCATGAAATTCTGTGTCTATTTGAAGGTGAGAGAGCAGGGATCTAGTATTCTTTTTATATATATATATATATATATATAATTAATCTTTTGAATGAGAGTTGACTGCTGCAATCCTACAAATTAAGGTTGGACAAAGTGTACTATATCCATATGAAAAATTTCCAAAATGATTATAATAGGATTGTGCTCCTAAGCAGCGGTAGATGAAATTTTTTGGATGAAACTTTTTTCCACCAAAAAATGCAGATATGGCAATACTGGAACATTTTGAAAAATCGTGTTCATTTCCTTTAATTGTTTTGGTCAACCCATTTTCTCCGCCACCCACAATTTAAAAAAAAAAAAAAAAAAAAAAACCAAAACATTTTGTTTCAAAAATTGCAAAAATAATGTTTGGACTATTTGGTTTGAAATTATTTTTTTCTTCAAAACTTCCTTTTGATTTTATTTTTTTTTAAAAGCAAACATTTAAAAACTGCCCAAATCAAAATGAAGTGTTTTGATTTTTGTTAAAACAAAAATCCCAAACAATTTTTAAATGTTTTTAAAAATTTTGCTTTGAATTGCCAGTGAATGAAAAATATCTGTAATTCATAGTTCTAATCCTAAATAATTTTAAAATGCTTTTGAATTTTTTTTGACTTACTCACATTAATGAATTCATCCTTACAATACCACTGTGAGATGAGAAACTATCATTATCCCCATGTTACTTAGAGAATAGAGGCACAGAAAGATTAAGGCCACATTTTTGAAAGCTTCCACAAATTTTGGGTGCCCCAATTTCTGATTTTTTTCCCCCCAAAGATGTTTAACACCTGCAATGCCCGTTTACTCTAAATGGGGTTGAAGACGCTCAATACTTCTGAAATGAATGGGACTTGTGCTCTTTAAGCCCCTTTATCACCACTGTGTGGGATTTTCAGAAGGTACCTTTTTCAGATCATGTTGATGTAGTATAGTAATTGGATACACATTGGCTGAGAACTCCTCCTCTGACATTGAAAAGGCTTCCCTGTTAAATATTTTTAGATCATTATACATACTTCAGGCGGAATAATTGATTATCACCTGAAATATTACCAGTTGCCTATGGTAACTGTGGTACTTACATGAATAATTATATGTATTAGTTGGTTGTCAAATGCCTTCTGACCAAACGGAGGTCTCTTTCTTTAGCAGTATATTTGTGGTTAGAATGGAAAAGGGAATTTGGTGTATTGTTAATGGTTTCCTCCCTTTTATTCACTGTGTCTGCAGCTTGGTTTCAAGCTATTCTTTTATGGTACTCCAATTTTTTTTTTTAAGTACAAATTTAGGAGAATGGGACTTTGCCTTCTTCATAAATTTCTGATTCAGCAAATCATTTAGGCATGTGATTTAGGATAATGTCATGGGGTGTGTCTGCAGCTAATTTAGATATATCCAAGTAAGTTTTAATCTAGCTAACTCAGGTCTTGGATCAACGAAACCATGGCAGTGTGAGCTTCAGCATTGGCTAGCTGCATGGGTAATTACCCAGGTTTCAGGGCAAGCTTATACAGTCCATGCTGAAGTGCATGCTTCAGCCTCACTGCTTTTGTACCCAAGCTATCTAGATTAATGTTAGCTAGGGTATGTCTACACAAGCGGAAATCATACCTTGTGATTGCAGTGTCAACAAAACACTTCACCATGGTCTTAAATGCCACAGAAGTCAATGGAACTCTGCTTAAGTGTTCTCTGATTAGGAATGGACATAAGCACCTCCTCAGATGTTTTGTTGAGAGCATCTCCGTGTTGAAAAACCTCACTTTGTTAATATTTTTTTTGTCTGCATCTTCATCCATATTCTGGTTACTTTCCTGGATACAGCATATCTTACCTGGTTGCATTTGCAGTCTGCTTCCCAGTTTCCTTGGTCTCCTCTTGAAGCTGGTGCCAACCTCTGGCTTTTTATTTCCCCCTAATTTTTTTCAGTTAAACATCTGCATGTCATCACAACCATTTAGCACAAGGACAGGATACATATGTATGCCTACCTGGAATAGTTGCTTCTCATAACTAATTTGGTAGCCTGGTTGTTTTGTGGTTTTCTAGCTTCCTGATAACCTGGGGGAAGTTTCAGTAGGAGCTGTTCCAGAGGCTTATACATTTGGCATTGCATATCTGGATTCTCATTTAAGATTTTTTTTTTTCTCCTCTTGCCCAGATTTTTGGCCTCGCAGCAACATCTGCTTAATGCAAATAGCTCCTATCTGATGTGGGTGGATATTTTCACAGCTTGCTGCGTTGGACACTCACTACATATTGTATAAAATAAATGCTCATTACAAACATGTTCTACGCACAAGGTATCAAAAGACCAACATTTTTGATTACTGTCCCCTTGGTGCCAACATTATGCAATATAGGTGCATTGTGAAGATTACACAGTTTAGGTGAGACATACCTTAAAATAATCAATGTAGTGGAAATTTGCATTATCTGGCTTTACGGTTCACACGCTCCGTTTCTAATACGTCATAGGGAAACTTACGACCAGATGTTAGCCCTTTAATGCTGATGTGAGGTCAGACCCTCTCGTACCCACACTGCAGGTATAATTTGGCCCAGAAGACATTTTAAACAGATTAGTGGAACACTTCAGTGTGCAAAACTGATGTAGGGACTCCTAACTTTCACATATCTCCACTACCAGCACAATAGGCAAAAGGGAACATGGCTGGACGAAAAGAGGAAGCTGAAAGGCCCTAGCCCCATGCTAATCCTCTGCTGTGGTTACGTCTTCTTGAGGCATTTGCAGCTGGAATAAGTTAGAGGCTGCTGTAACTGTACCTAAGAGTACTGGCGATGCACAGGGAGTGGAAAGATAAGCCACTGTTGCCTTCATGCATTCCTTACCTGCTCTCTATGTAAGTCCGCTATATAGTATATTCTGAAGCCTTCGAGGCTATGTCTACACTATAATTAAAGACCCATGGCTGGCCCAGGTCAGATGACTTGGGCTTATGGGGCTCAGACTGCAGGGCTGTAAAATGGTGGTGTAGATGTTCAAGCCTGGGCTGGAGACTAGGCTCTGAGACCCTCCCCTCTCACAAGGCCCAAGCCCAAACATCTACACCACAATTTTACAGCCCTGAAGCCCAAGCCCCACGAGCCCAAGTCAGCTAACATGGGCTAGCCATGGATGGTTGGGTATGTCTACACGGTAGTTAGTCTCTTGGATACTACCAGGTGGGGGCGGGGGAAGAACGGGGTGAAGAGGAGGTGGCGTTTATAACCAGTGGGGTATACTCCTATTACACAATATTGAATTTACAGGGATATAGTATGGTATTTTTCCCCAATACACAAATCTGTTTCCTGTGTAATGATGATGCTTGCTTTTTTTAATGTATGTGTTCTCTAATCTGTCTAGATATTGATTCAGTACTGTGGTATCTGAATGTCTCCTCTGCTACTGCATATCTGATGTGGTGCTGGTACATGCATGTTCTATGTGTAAGCATAAAGAGAGAGAGCCTGGACAGGGTAAAATTCAGGCTTTATTCCTTCTTTTATTCATTGCTGTCTCCCATCAAGCCTTTCCTGAAAGTATTTTCTAAGCACCTAGACATAATCACACAAAAGTGCTAGTGGCCCCTACTGGGAAGCTCTGTAATGTAACAACACCCTTGGTTGTGTTGCTGTTAATATATGAGGTACAATATTATGCTTTGAGTCTCCACTGAGAACACTAATTTTTGGCCCGACCATCTATTTTGAAATGGCATCTTCGTGACCAACGAAAGAAAAATCATACAGTATCTGGTTGCCCAGGAGATGATGGAAAGGGATACAAATAGCATAATTAAGGGAAAGCTGTGTGAGACTTTAAATCCTCAACCTCATAGATCTTAATGCTAGTAATTTTTCAGTGTAAGATTTGAACTGGATGAAGCTGTGGTCCTCTTTTTCCTTATGAAATAGTAGGTATAATTTTTCTGCTACCATGTTAGTATGAGTGTGTCTATGCTAATGACAAAAGTAAGCCTCTAAGCATGCCCACTGTGCTTTTCAAAAGCTTGGCCAAGATCAGAAGGAAGTGGATGCTTCTGCAGTTAGACTGACTGAAGTGGAGTTGGATTAGGCCTTTAATAAGAGGACCGTATCTCTTCTATCCTGAGAAACCCAGCTCCTGAGTGTTAAGTAAACACTGTCAAAAATTCTATCACAGCAAAGATGGAATACTTATTTCCTCCAAGTCTGCTGGATTCGTAAGAAAAAAAAAAAAGTATCCATGCAAGCAACGATATATTTTTGCAGAAGAATATACTGTATCTGAATACTTTGCATCCCAGAAGCAGTGTATGCATTTACATTAAGGAGTATTATATAGTGAAGTACAAACTGAGAACTTGTTTTGATTTTTTTGCTAAAATAAACAATCTCACACCTTCATACACAATTGAAAATAGATCTGTAGGAATTCAAAGTATTTCCACTTTAATGTTATGTATTTGAAATTACAAATGACAGTTTTCAAAAAATTAAAATAGGGTCCTTTAGCACTTTGCTAGCACTCCAATTAACACTCTTAGTATACTATTACTTAGTGAAATCAGATCATTGGATTACAATTTTCTCCTGACTTGTTTGGTCTCTTGGTAAACTACATAACTTCATGGTAACCAGCAACATGTTAAGCCATTTAGAAGGTTCCTAGCCCTGAAGAATAATGGAAGAAGATTGCTGAATTTCTGAGTTCTTTACTGCTGGATGAAATCAATTATTTCAGCACTATTAAGAAAGGACTTGTGTCTCAGATAACAATTACAAAGCAGACGCTCTTAAACACCCAGACCAACCATCTGGATCATGTTGACTTCTTTACCATGGTGAAAAGGGTGAATGAAATACAATTCCTGCTTGCTGATGTCATAAGGATTCCTTCAGTCTAACACCAGCTGGTGCTCCCAATCCTAAAGCATTTATAATGTTTTAAAAAGTTACAGATGCTATGCGTAAAAAATTGCTTTCGTTTGCATTAAAGCTACTGCAGTCTGAAAAAGATCAATTGATTTACCTTCTATATCTGCAATGTTCTTTGTCAGTCATTGGTTTTGAATAAAACAATTAAAATATTGATGTCTTTGGATAGGAATATGTTAATTTGTTACTTCTGGCACTAGTAAATTTCTCTTTAATGTTTATATATACATAAATTTGCTTAACCAGTATCTTTTTTTTTTTTAACATTTATTCTCATGATGTATTGAAGTATTTTCTAGCCTTTTTGCTTTATGGTTTTACCACAAAGCAGTGGTAGTTTTCTCATTTCAGGTATCAATGCAAAATGCTCTCTATAAAGTAGTAGTCTCAATAGGGTATAAACTTTGGTGACAAACTGTAGCAGATATTTCTGTATGAAACAGACAAAACTATGCTAAATTTTAGGTTCTTTGCTAGGTTTTAAAAACAAGGAAGTGGATTCAAAAAAATCCAGTTTGACTCTTTATGTGGTAGATTTTCACAGGTTTAGCTGCTTTGAAATCTGGTAATCAGATAAAGTTTTGCATAAAGCAGCAACTGCAGCTTTTTGCTCTAGTGTTTACATTATGGGCCAATTTGAGATAATTGATCAAGATGAAGGTACATTTCAAAGAAGAATTCCCTCGAATGAATGCTGATCACTGCTGATTGATCAAAAGCATTGGGTTTTTACAGTGAATAGAAGCAGATGAGCAGTTACTGTCCTGGGTGTGCATGTGGCCCAATGGCACTCAGGGTGACCAGACAGCAAGTATGAAAAATTGGTACGGGGGTGGAATGGGTGCCCATATAAGAGCCCCAAATATCGGGACTGCCCCTATAAAATCGGGACATCTGGCCACCCTACACTCAGTAGTCTCTAAAATGTGCAAGGTTATTGGAAAAGTAAAGACGCAAATTCCAGTTTTGATGTTCATGTCAAAAGGCTATACGTTTAATCTTCTGAATCAAAGTTTTTAACCAACTACACCACTTTCATGTCTAGGCAGCTAGGCTCTAATGCTGGTTTAGGTTTCAACAGAGTAAATCCAGCCCACTTGCCTGTGATCATGGGGGGCCCTTTGAAAGCAGAACTGATTCAGTTTTGCTGAGCAAGATGTCTGGATGTCATGGCTACCGTGGAGACCATCTTTGTGCAAGCTCCCTATGTTACATGTGCAGGAGAAACTGGGGCAGAGGTGGAGCAGGTATACCACTTAAAGATTTACCACAGCACAAAACCCTCCTCCTCTTCCTGCAGGAGGCCATACTAAGGCACATTACAACTTGTGCTGCCACTCCATAGCTTGGGAGAAGGATTCCCCTCCCTGCCTCTACTCAGCACAGTTCTCTTGGCTGAACTCTGTGCTCTAGATTTGAGCACAGGTGAAAATGGGTGAAGGAAACAGTGGCAGGTCCCAGCATACTACAGAACTTTTAGTGTCTGGTAGCAGGGCCCACATAATAACTTAGTATACGGAAGGCTAGTGTTCTGTAGATTCATACCTCAGCTTGCCACACACCACACTAACTCTCTATACAGACAAGCCCATGGTCTCTTTATGACCACAGCACAAAATCAGGGCTAGTTCAGAGTGGATTGGCTATTGCTCCCGAGGTGGCAGGCACAAGCCAAAATGCCATAAATGGCTTGATTTTGAGTTTTTCCTGCTCTCCTGAGAGGAGAATCAGGCCTATTGTTCATAACCAAATTCTGAAATGTAAAAAAGAGGCTAGTATATATGCTACTGCCTTCTAATTAATGCAATCAGAGCTACTCATTGTGTGACCTAGACCCTTACTCCTACTAGCTAAGGTTGATTCTCAGGTAAGAAATGTTGAATGGGTTACTGATTATGGAGTGGGAGGACCTGAATTCACTATCCTGGCTGCTGCCATGAAGTTCTGAGTGATCATGAAGTGCAGCATAATAGCCCTGCAATTGTTACAAAATACAGGAAGAAGGAATTGTTTCTTTTCATATTAAGATGTATTGCATAGGAAAATTACAGATATAGGAGTTATTGCTTTTGCCCTCCTAATTAATCCAAAAAATAGTATCCAACTTCTATCTAGTAATTTTACCATATAGTACTGACCCCTTTAATGGATAATCTACAATTAACCACACTTTGCTTTTTAAACCCTTCCCATAGTTCATTTCTTATGGATGTTCCTTGGCTCTATTGAACTTTTTACCTCCGTGCTAAGAACAGTCTGAGTACTGTCCCTTGGACTATATTGATGTGACAAACCACAGCACTGTGCAAAGTGATAGCAGATGTCAGTGGTCCAGAAACAGTCTAAAAATCCTCCAAAATGGCAATGAATCATTAAAGAGAAGATGCTGGGTAAAGGATAAGCAGTGTCAGCATTTACAGGCCAGAAGAGTGATTTGAAATAGAGAATACATTATGTTTAAACACTCTGGGATGATTTTATAGAAGCAATCTTCTCCCAATTTACTTTCTATCTGGGTTATAGGTGTAGTGGGCCCAAGATAATGGTTAAAAACTATGAATATGTTGAAATGCCCAAAAGAGGTATTCGATCGCTGAACAGCCAGGTGCTTACAAGTTTACAAGTAGTGACGCATGATTTGGGACTATAGCTATTTGTGTGTATTTTAAAGTGTCTCTTAATCAAGCAGGACAGAGAAGGCTTTATGCTGTATATTCTAGTACATCTGTATCCTGGCATCTGGTGTGGTTATAGGATTATTTTGATGTTACTTTGTGCTACATGGCAAGAGCATGTTTTAGGATTATTTTCAGTGGTCTCAAAGTTTTAACTTCTCAATAACCATACACAATATAAACTTACATTTTCTTTGTAGTGTGTAGTTGAAGTAACTTCCAAAATCAATGTTGTCTCTTACATTTCCCTTTAGCTGTGATGGTAATATAAGTTCATGATGACAATATTAATACAGTTATGATGACCCAGTTGAACTGGTTAAGCACAAAGCTGTGCTTTTGGTCTTATCAACTGCCCCAACCAAATACAGATAGTCAAAGATATAACAAAATCAGAGGGCTCTGGTTCTGGTAATTGTCAGATGGACCTTTGGTCTGATATAGTCTGGCAGTTTCTATATTCCTAGACAATGTTGGGTGTAGTCAAATATTTTCGGGATGTGTCTAAATGGACACTTAAAAGCTTAAATGTTGAGTTGTGTTTAAATCTATTTCATGTGCAGAAAGAGGTTTTTTTACTGTATTTTATTGCATTGTACTGCTGTGTACTATCTTACACTGTGCATTTAATTTTATACTTGGATTAAGACTAATCAGAAAGCTTGTCTTCTATTTTACCCCTCTTGCGGTATTCTAACTCTCAAATTCCAATAGCTTTGCTCCACCCCTTTGATTGAATTGCCAGAGATAATGAAATGATCTTTGTTATGATTATCTGCCTACTTTGTTTGCAGAAATGTTTTTTTGTTTTGTTTTATACAACAGCATATATACTGGTATCTACTATCTCATTTCATGCTGTAGTTAATTTATACAAGTAATGTGAATATATTGTATAAATAAATAATAGAAGCATCAGAGAAATCAAAAACTTTCCCTATGAGCATATTATTCTATAATTATCTATTAGGAAGTGTCTTGCCTTTGTTCTGAAACATCTGGGACTCTATCCAACACCCAGCTGAAGTCAGTGGGAGCCTTTTTGCTTGTCATGGAATCAGGACCCTGGTGAACAAAATATTGGACTAGAAGGACAACTAGTCTTATCTCCTTCTGCATTTCCAGTGTTCCAATGTTAACAGAATATTTTGCAGCAGAAATTATAGGTCTGCTCCTGTTTTCACAGAAGCCAAAGGCAAAATTCTCCTTAACTAGAAAGGGCACAAACAGCACTGTTTCACTGCCCAGGAGTGCTTGCTCTTTACACTGGTTAGTGAGTTTTTTAATTAATATATTATACTTCACATTTTGCTTGAGTGATTCTACAAAGCAACTACGTTTCTTGATAAGAAAAAAATAATTCATTTACATATTCTGCTTTTAAATAATGCACATTGGACATGGGCTTAATTGACATTGCATTACAGTATAAACCCCACACACCTTGACTAGTTGCATAGAGGCAAAAACTACAGTGCCTTGTCTCCACTAGTGGCACCAATTGGCCATTTAGTAGGATGAATTTTCTTTCCCCATGCCTTACTCAAAGTTTCATGGGCTGTGGTCGCAACACCATTGAGATTTAAACCAAGCATACTTACGTCCGGAGGGCAGGGTGACGGGGCTAACTTCAATGAGTGGTGTTGCAACCTGGCCAATCAGAAGTCCGTTTCTGTACGATGGAGCATAGAGGAGTCTCTGAGAACTTGACTCCTGGAAGCATTGGATCATGCACTGTGTGGTTCAGAGAAAGGGGAGACTCCCCTGCTGTGGGAGACCAGAGGAAGCAAGGACTGGACTTTTGTACCCTCCTCCCCCCAAGAAATATCTGCATTGACACTACTAATCTCCAATAGGATTTTTCATTGGGTTAATTGAATCTCTACGTGGTGGTTACTTGTATTATCATAATGACTATTTTTTGTAATGAAGACATTGCTATTGTGAATTGGATAAGAAGGAAAGAGGCTCTACTGAAGGATGATGATACTGCATGAGTAAACAGGGAGCTACTTGCAGGAAAATGTTAGTGGCTGTGAGACACCTGCTTCAAAGCAACTATCTCCCAACCCCATGCTTTCAGTGGAAGTACTTGTCACATGGCTTATGTCTTTCATGCTTCAGCAGACCCCATCAGTCAGTAATAACAGTCTGTTCTCAGTCTCTTTTGAATTAAGACCCATACATAACTCTAGTCCTGAGGTGTGATCGCAGCCTTCTCCCTTTTCTCCTCAGGGGCATGGGTGCTGGGCTCATTTATAAGGACGCTTGATGCCTCCACCCAAGGAACCCCCCCTCTAGTGCAGAGAATGTGGAGGGCTTATCCCTCAGGAAAAATATTCAACACAAAATCTCAAAGGTGTTAGAGCACGCATAAATAAAATAGCTATTACAATTCCCAGACTAAGGAAACAGTAATTGGGGCTTCATTAGGTTGGGGAAGTCAGGATAAAGGATAGTGGAAAAGGGGATTAGGATAATAAAAGACAAAAACAATAATATCTACATGTCCCAATTTTTTTTTTTTTTACAGCCATTACAAACCACCCTGTGCTCCCTTCCAGCACCTGTGCAGGCAAATAGTAAGTTTGGGCTCAGTCTTTGATGGATGGTGCAACACTAAAATTGGGGACCATCTTAAAATATAATATTATAATAAAGAAACAGATGTTCTTACAAAGTATCCTCACCAAGGATGGTAAGATTGTCTTTGTGGCTTTCTGGACTGGATTCAAATGTGTAGTTAGGCTGGCTCTTGGGAACCTGATGGTGACTCTCCTCAGCCTCCTGGGTTTCTGGTCTGTCCTGAGATAACTGTCCAATGTCCTAGAAATCCCAAAGTCTTCGTTCGAGTAGGAATATGGAGGGTAGAAGGGGCCTCATTGTGTCTCGGCTCCACTCCAAAGTCCAAACTCTGCCAAAAGTAAAAACAAATTATTTGTCTCTGCGTTCTGGCTTATAACTGGTTCTGGTAGTGTTGCTAGCCGGTTTGATCTCTGCCCCATATCCTAGGCAATCTGGGAAAAAAAGGCTTGAGCCTCTACCACCATTGCTACTAAAGTCTGGGGTACATCCCTGGGAGGGTCAGTGTGATATTTCAGGAGCACCATCTCCAAAGGGGTTACACGTATTATCCTAAATGTTGTTGTTGCTCAATAATTGGAGCAGTGCACTGTTTAGCACATTCACATAAGCAGATGGCAACACAAGCATCGGCAAAATATTCTTTGCTTCTGGGATTAGTGGGCCTTTACCTGGAATTCTGTTTTACATTTTATTCCTCCATAAATGAACAACTTACTCTACTGCTAGATTGGGGGAGGGGGGAAGGGGGAGATAACTCCCCAGTTATTTGACCACTATTAAAATATGATGTCCTTCTTGATGTTTGTAGTCAAGCAGCACAAATGATAAGCAAAATTTTGTGGGGAAACTACTCCACAAAATTTATTAGTAAATGAATGCTATATCCTGCCAACAAAGTGGTCATCTTTCAGGGAGAAAGACTTTGGTTTTAAGGTACTATGTGGAGGAAAGCTGTGGGAGTAAACACATGATTGTTTGACCTTTGAACCATCATTGTAATTACACAAATTAAACTGAAAAGAACAATATTTTGCTTCAAACATTAACAAATTTCCGTCCAAACTCTCAACACTGTCAGCTAGATTCTGATCTTAGCTACAGTGCTATAAATCTGAAGTAACTCAGCTGAATTGAAAAGCTATTCCAGGTTTACAATGGTGTAATTGAGAGACTGGAATCTATTCCTCTACTAAAGAGCACAAGCCTGTTGCAGTTCTGCAAATGTTTCTGTGCTGTGGGATTTTTGACAAGATGGTTGTTTTGATTAGATTTAGAGAGTCAGTTCTGGTTGGATTTGTAACCGCTTTTGTTCATGTCATCTTTTATTTAGTCAGTAGAGAGATAGGCATAATAGTAACTGGAGCAAAGCAGAAAATGAGCTGCTTTTTGTATTCACAAGTGTAACAATTGGGTTTTTTAGGTTATTTGGCAGCAGGTAGGCCATTGCCATGACATACTGGTTTTATATGGCTATTGAGTGGAGATGTCCTGAGAAGTTGCAGGCTCCTCATTAAACACAATTTTACTGAAAAGCAAGCAAGAAGTCTTGAACATCTTTCACAGGCTCAGGCCAATAATGTTCTACATTTTAGAAGCTGACTGTTTTTGGAGTTTAATATATTTAGTTTTTCCTCCTTAGAGGTGGGGAACTCAAGGAGTTTCTTTTTAAAATGAGGGATTTCTTGCCAGGAGTATAATTCAAAGCTCCCACAGCTCTAATGTAGAACAACATTTGGATTTTAGATGTGTAAAGTAAAAGTGAAAAGCTATGATGAAATGAGAGAATGACTTTGAAAGATACGCATTTGATTTACAATTGTTTCAGGGATTTTTTTTGAGCAATCTGTTGTCAATGTTTCATTATAGAGAATTGCAATCAAGCTCCCCGGGAGAGAAGGAATATCAACAGATGGTTATTATCCTAATTGCACAGAATTCATATTCTTGGAAGTGGAATAACTTTATCCTGCAAGATAGATCTACATGCTCAGTCAAGTTACAAAGTGCTTCTGTTTTTCTCATGTTAAAGATTTCATCTAAAATTGTTAGACATATAAATATAGCACTGAAACTTTACTCGAATACTGTAGGTTTTTTAAAATAAAATTTAATGTCTTGACTGTCTAGGAAACATATACACAGACATTTTGAATCGTGTGAAAAAGGCCACAAAGTACATATTTTTCAAATATATACATTTAAACAATTTTTTTTTTAAATAGATGATCCTTTAAATTTTAATGAGTAGGTCTTGTGATGACCGACCTTGTTAGTAACTGGCATTTCATACATTGTTTTCTGGACTGATATCTACATATGAGCCAGTTTCTGTAAATAAAGACATTCTTTTAACAAAAACTTCAAAAGAACTTTTATCATGTGAACTAAATGAGCATATACAACAGTCGGATTGACATTAAGAACAGAGCCCTAGGGAAAGCAATGGAGAGAGGATGAATTGTTTAAAGGAATGCTGAAGGCAGGAAAGGGGCACAGGGGAGAGGGATTGGGTGAGAAAGTCAAGCCAGAACTATCTTCTCCTTAGAGAAATTAAGGAGATCCTGGGCAGAAGAGAGGAGGAGAAAGGGTTTAAGGCAGAGACAAGGCTACAAGTATTGTGGGTTTATAGAGAAGGTAAAAGAAAACACAGATGATCTTTTTAGTAGAGGAAGTCCATGTGGTCCTTGGATGTCTATAAAAGACAAGATCAAAGGAATGCATGGAAATAAGCACAGAGGAAGTAGCTTGGGATTGGTGGTATAGAGTGAGGGGTGAAAACAGGGTAAAGGATATTGAAAGGGAAGTTGAAGTTGGAGCTGTTGGTATTAGTGAAGACAATAGGGGAAAGAAGGGCATTGAATTCTGACAAATCTGAAGGACAGGATTAGAATTCAAAATGGTCTTGACAAACTGGAGATGGTCTGAAATAAATAGGATGGAATTCAATAAGAAAAAATGCAAAATACTACACTTAGAAAGGAATAACCAACTGCACAAATACAAAATGGGAAATGACTGCCTAAGGAGTTTTGCAGAAAAGGGGGTCAAAGTGGATCACAAACTAAATATGAGTCAACAATGTAACATTGTTGCCAAAAAAAGTGAACGCCATTCTCTAGATGTATTAGCAGGAGTGTTGTAATCAAGAGACAAGAAGTAATTCTTCCACTCTACTCAGCACTAATAATGCCTCGGCTGGAGTACTGTGTCCAGTTCTTTGGGAAAGGTGTGGACAAACTGGAGAAAGTCCAGGAGGAGAGCAACAAAATTGATTAAAAGTCTAGAAAATATGACCTACGCGGAAAGACTGAAAAAAAAAATTGGGTTTGTTTAGTCTGGAGAAGAGAAGACTATGGGGGGATATAATAACAGTCTTCATGTATGTTAAAGTTTGTTATAAAGAGGAGGATGATAAATTGTTCTGCTTAATCACTAAGGACAGGACAAGAAATAATGATCTTAAATTGCAGAAAGGGAGATTTAGGTTAGACATTAAGAAAAACTTCCTAACTGTAAGGGTAGTTAAGCAGTGGAACAAATTACTAGGGAGGCTGTCTAATTTGTTTTTAAAAATCTCCAATGACCGAGATTCCACAAACACCTGTCAGCGATGGTCTAGACAATACTCAGTCTTGCCTCAATGCCTGGCACTGGACTAGATGACCTGTTGAGGTCCCTCCCAGTCCTACATTTCCATGATTCTATGAAAAAGTCAGGGACGCTGGAGGGAAGAAGGGAAAATGACTAGTAAAGTCAGAATGCAGAAGGAGGAAGTTATATTACAGACAATAAGGTGGTGACTGGAAAGACTGAAGTGGCACTTTTGTGAAGAGCAGTCAATAGGGTGACCAAAGCAGTAAGTCCATGAACTGACTCAGAGTTGCAGATAAAATGAGGAAGTTTGAAATCAGAAGTGAGCAGGGGCTCTGAGAGCCATTGAACCAAACTGTAAACCCTGTATATGATGGAAACCACTTCAAGCCAGGGGGTGCAGCACCACCCCCAGTATCCCTAGTTGCAGCACCTATGGAAGTGAGAGACAGAAGAGTCAGGTAGATCATCACCAGAGGTTAAAAATCACAGAGTAGGGGGCTGAGATGAAAGCAAGAGGGACAGCCAAATGCTGCTTTATTTGGCTAGAGAAGCCTTCAGGGAAGAGATCTTTGCTTGTTATTTGTTTGCAAAGTATATAGCATACTTTGGGTGTTATGACAAATAATAAATTCAGAGGGGGAAGATTATGTTGAGCTAGAGGACAACCAACAGTAGCCATTTAGAGGGAGAAGGAAGAGAAAACCCAGATGCACTTGGCAATCGGAAGCACTTTGAATGAGGAGACTGTGTGGGTGAAGCATGCAGTAAGGAGATAGGGGAGGGAGTGGGAGTGACAAGAATTATAAAGCCTGATTCCAGGACTACCACAAAGACCATTAGTGTGGGAAGTATGATGGAGTGAGAGGCCACCAATGGCCTAATGAGGTCAGCTGGAGATTGATTAAGCCCTAAATGAGCCACATCTGAAGAGGAGAGCCAGGTTTTGGTGAGTACAATGGGTTAAATGGATCAGGAATTCCATTTTAATTTGGCAGGTATTTCCTTCCTCCCACTCTCTTCCAGTGCCATGCCCTGGTGATGGCTTCAGAGGAGCAGGGGGATCTGAGTGGCCAGACACCATATTTTTCTGTATTCAACCCCGTACATTTGCTCCGGGGGATCTGCGGAACATGTTGGAGCAGGAAGTTCCAAAACACTCCCTCTCATTATACTGTTCTATAATGACCACTTCTTTGGCCTAATCCCAATCTCAACCATGGTGCTGTAACTGACTTCTAGTTTTGATTTATTTGGAATTAACCTCTTAATTGTTGTTGAACTCTACATACACTCCAGCAACAGTTCCCAGTAATATTTACACTGAAAGAAATGGAGTATAAACACACACTATGCAAAATATGACTGGTAGTGCATAGATCCGTTAACTCCCTGTATTTTAATCCAAACTTTGTGTGTCGATTTTAAAATATTTATGTAAGCTTGTTTGGTAGTTTCTCTCTATTGTAATATAAATAGTATTTATCCCCCTTCCCCACCACCACCAATGCTGCTGCTACAGTTGTCCCTATATAAATGTTTCAAATAGATTCAACTTATTGTGACCTTCTTTGTGCATTTTTGGTGCCAGTGTCTTTTATTAGAGGTCTTGCTCAATGAGCCCCTTTGCCTGAAGAACTAAAATTAAATAATTGCTCAGGAAGTGTTCCACTAAAGTTGTTTTATTCCATAGTATTTAATGACAAATCTGTCCAACAATCTAGCTTTGCAGTTGTAAATACACTCGCAGTGTGCTTAATTTATTGCAGGTTGAAATGAATATATTTATGGCTATTAAAGGGATGGTTAGTGGGTAGATTGCAAAAGTGATTGAGAGGGAGTACTAAATTTTGTGGGAAAGTCGAATATGGGAGGAGTGGTAGATAATTAAACCAGAGTAGAGAGGAAAAGGTTTGGGTTTCAAGAGGCCACCTGGATGGATTAATTATTTTTCCATACTTTTTATTTTGCTTTTTTTTTTTTTTTTTTTAAACAGAATATGGGTTTATACTGAGTCTAGATGCTTAAGAAGTATGATGGTGTAATGCTTACTGACCTAACAATCTCTGATACCTGAAGTAAGTCTTTATATTAAGTTTGCTGTACAGTTTTGTGGAAAACATTTTAACACTCAGCATATTCAATTTCTTCTGTTTTTTTTTTCTTTCTTAAAAAACCCTCAGATTAGTCTGGGAATCATTAAGTGCCAAATGCTTTCATCAAACCCATAAACAATAGGAGATTCCAGAGTAAATCCATTTACTTCTCGGGAGGTTTCAACAAAACACATACTTACTTATTCAAAGCAGGGGGAATAAATCTGGACCTCTTTTTAAAAAGACTAACTTTCGGCCCTGGAGACTGACACTGTACTGGATTTAAAACAAAAGCTGTAACAAAGGAGTCCTTGACAAGCTCAGTAAATTCTGGTGACATTTTGTAGATCTGCAATACATCTGCATGTGAGAGCTACTCTGTTAGTCCTCATTAAATTCTGCTCATCCTAGCAACATAGATATCCTATGAGAGAAAAATATGGGCTACAGAGATGCTGAGTTTTGATCAAGCACAATAACAGTGACAGAGTCAGCTTCTGGGCAGAAAGAAAGATGGGCTTTATTTTCAGCAAGGCTTAAAAAGTAATTTAATGTTTTACTTGTATTTAATCACCACATACTCTTCTATGAGTCTTCTTTCCCTTCAGAGCTTCTTTTTATACAAAAATATCCTGGTAATTAACCTTGCATGATTTATTTAGAGATGACACAGTCCCTTCCTTACTAGTGACTGCAGTCTTAAGCACTGGGCTGATATTACTGCTTAAGTAAAGCGTGAGAAGCTGGCTAATTACAAAGGTGAACATTTCTATATGCACATATATATCTTGGGTTGCAGCCAGATTAGGGTAGACCCATACGTCTCGAACCATCTGTCTCTTGTCTTTTACTTAGATTATAATCTTTTGGGGGCAAGGGCTTTCTTTTTGTTCAGTATTTGTACAACTCCTAGCACAATGGGATCCTGGTCCGTGACTAGGGCTCCCAGGGCTGGCTCCACAAAGTGCTGCGATTCTAAGTGTTGACTGTAGAGTGATTCTCACATTAAAGGTGTGATCGCAGCTCAGGCAGGCATACCCTACTTTAACCTAGCTAACATGGCTAATACTAGTAGTGAAGGCACAGTGGTGTGGGCTTCAGTGTGGACTGCACAAATCCTCTAGCAATGCAAGTACATTACCCACGCTAGCTTTAATCTGGGAACCAGTTACAATCACACCTCTGACTGCAGTGTAGACATACCCTAAAAGTATAACAAATAACAGAAGCAATGCAATCAAGAACAAAGTAGAGCAAGTTGGACATTTTTTTTTTCTCATAGATAATTTAGATTGGAAACAAATAATTTTGTTTTACTGAATTTTTTTATAGAAAATGTCAACTTTTTCATCAGAACCCCCAAAACTGGAAAGTCAAAACTTTTGGCAGAAAGCAGTGTTTTTACATTGAAAACCCACTTTTCCATCAAACAAACAAATAGCATGAACAGAACTAGCACAGACACAAATGTTGCAAGACTTCTATAGCTGGACCCCTTTTTGGATTTCTAGCAAATGCAACCTAGAAGGTGGTGGTTTTTCTTTTTAAACAATTACCTCAATTTGCAGGAGTGGTGCCAACTCTCACGATATTTGGTGTTTTTTTTTTTTTAAAACCCAATGTCCTGTAATGAGGTGATTACTTGATAATCTGTGTGTGTGTGTGTGTGTGTGTGTGTGTTAACAATGGAGGGGAAAAGGCAAGGTTCTGGTCCTTATGATTGCAAAGAAAAAGCTGGAAAACCATGAACACTAGGGCCTTTTAATTTTCCTGATTTTTGAGCTCTAATATTTGTTAACTCATAATTTTTAAAACATTCTCATGATGTTGGGGCCTGACTCATGATTTTTGAATGCCTGCAGTTGGCAATATAGCAACAGAGTACTGTGTGCAAAACTGTGATCCAGATCAGGCATTACTGAAGATATGATTGTACTCTGGTGTGCACTGCTCTGAGTCCCTCTGCAATGTTCCTAGTCATAATGGGGGTGGATTATAAGAACACAGAGTCAAATTCTCTGCTGGTGTTCATTGGTGCAACTACATTCAAGCTGATGGCTCATACTCTTGGCTGCTAATAGCAGGCTTAACTTTGAATTTTTCTTTTTATTTTATTTACAGATGAAGTAATGAAAATAACTAGGGAAAAGATTGGAAAAGTAACAGCTGTGTGTAGAAGAGAGGAAGGTGTGGAAGTGAGCTGTTAGGATTGCAATATTTCAACACCCATTCAGCTATGGGTGTTGAAAAAAATAAAAGTTGCCCTTAAAAATATATGCTCTCTTTTTGCTATAATTACATTAGAAAGCTCACAGGCATAAAATGGTAAGGCATGTTGAGGTATCCTACTCATGCATATTGGAGAGGTTTTGAGACTAATATTTTACATTGGTAGGGCACCGTATTCAGAATGAGTGCCCAAAGCAAACCACATATTTGATTCCAAAACACAGAAGACACAAGCACAACCCATTAGGGAACAGGATTAATATGTTAGAGACGGGTTGTTTTAGCATCTGCAACCAGAAAGAATTTGGGAGGTTAAAAGAGGGTAGAATGAATGAATCACTGTGTGTATCATCTCCAAACTGGTTACATAAAAAGTAATAATCTGCAGAAGGAATAGAGCACTTTCTTATTGCTAGAATGTATTTAGCCCATAGCACTTGACTTTAATATAAAACCAGTATTACTTTTCAGGGACAGAACTGGGCTCCAAAGCCAGTGAATGCATTAATTCCAGTTTGGCTGTGCTTAGTATTGGGGTGGGTATTTTCTAGTGGGAGTTAAAGGGGAGAGTCATTGCATCATTCCAGCAGGTGATTTACGGACCCTACAGTACAACTACCATATTCAGGAGTTATTAGGTACCTTCAGCATTTAGACATACAGTGACCTTTGCAATGGTACCTGAAAAATATTTGCATGAACATCAACCAAAAATATTTTTATATTGCAAAGGAACTGAAAGTTGATCTTTGTATGACTGGGATTTCCTTAATGCACAAGTGATACAAAAGTAGTCTTTGGGATTCCCATGACAATCCTCTAAATACAGTGGACCACATCCTCAGTCCTGTTAGGTCTGGTTTTCACTTGTTAAGCCGCACAAAACATAATTAAAGCTGGTTTAAGCAACTGAGGCTAACTGAGGAGTCCTTTATGGAAGAAGAATCCTTCAGTGGTATAGGGCCAGTATAGACACTAACTATGCCACTTCCTCTTCTTTCTCTCCTTCATATAGCCCACTGATCTGTGGCTCTGGCAACTGTCCCTTGGGAGTTGTTACTAACTTACTTGCTCTTTGTTGAGGCCTGGAACAGGCCTAGTGTACAGCAGTTTGAGGATCAGGGAGCCACAAAGATGACCTACCACCATTCTATTCCTTTTCATAGATACAATGGGAACCAAACGACCCATCTAAAGGAATAGCCCTTTATGTCTGGGGGTAGAGGGGAAACAATGCTTAAGGGCTACAACAGTAGACTGGTGCATGAGGGAAAAGAAGAGGCGTATGTTGAGGCAAGAGAGGTAGTGCCATAATGCAATGAATAAAAATGTAGAAGTGGATCATAAGGATATGGATATTGTTTTCTAAACTAATTTTTTTTTCTGCCACAGCATCCTTTCAATAGTTGGAATACTCTGCCTCCTCAGAGGAAAAGCATCTTATGTAGAATTCCAGAAAAAAATAGATGATTGCCCACTTGCCATTCATGGGGTACAAGTGGTACTAGATGTCTAATTATTATGATTGTTACTCATGTGGACAGAATGAAAATTAACAGGTCTCTTTACATCCCTTACTGTCTTTATTTTCTCATTTAGTTTGCTGAGGAAATCTAGTGTGTTTATTGCCTGGGATTTTCAAAGGCACCTAAGCACCCAACTGCCCTTGAAAGTTAATGGATGTTGGGCATCTATCTCTTTTAGACTCCTTGGGGGGGGGAACCCAAAACCCCCACCTGTAATATGTATCATGTGCATACCCAGGTTGTCAATAAAAAGGCCAAGGCCAGGATTTTCAAAAGGCACTGACTACAAGGAAGGCAACACCCATTGTAAAGAGGGACTGAAGGCAGGTGCCAGTTCTATCAGAGCCTAATACCACACAAGTCCCAAAGCAAGAAAAAGAAGGTGGGAAAAGCCTGAATTCACATAAGGGAGATGCCATGAGGTACAGAAGTGGCTAGTCAGAGGTTGCAAGGAAAATATTTTTTTTGTTTGGCTCTTGTTTGGCTTGGATGACAAATACTTTGACTTTGTTCTTACCACTACCATTGTGCAACCGAGTGGCAGAGCAATGCCTGGCTTAGATAACTCAAGTAAGTGGCAGGAGTAGAAGCAAGTTGGATGACCTAACTGTGCACCGGGGTTACTAGTGGCAGATCTTCTCCAGGTTGGACCTAAGCAGGAGTTGGAGCAACAGCTAACAGAGGAAAGAAACAACTCAGCCTAGTATACCAAGAAGCAGGACCATACTGAGATGGAGGCCCAAGAGCAGCAGTAAAAGGCCCTCTCACTGGGCAGAGTTTTGGGGGGAAATGCCAAAGTTAACAAACTTCTGTTTCTGAAGGCTTCTTTTTTCCAGTCTCCCACCTCCATCCAAGACTCTTTAGATGGAGAGACTGCCAGCTCTTTATGAATCTGCATCTCTTCTAGGCAGACTTGAAAGAAGAGAGGCAGGCCTCTTCTTATTCCCTCTGACCAATTTCAAGCAGCTGTCTTTTCCCAAGTATGTGTGTGATCTGGTGACATTATCACTAATTAGCAGGCTGAGCAGCTTCTTCAGGGCATGAAAAGTCCTCTGCCTGCCTTACTTTTTGTAGAGAATTAACTCTTTTCCTGCCTGAACAAGTACAGAGTGTGCCCACCCCAGCACAAGTCTGCTAAGGTTAGGGACGAGGCATCTTCTATGGTTCTATCTCTATACTGTGTAATTAAACCTTTTTTCAATGCTTACAATTTCAATTTCTAATGAATAGAAGAAACACCATTACTCAGCAGCAACAGACTTGTACTCTTTGAGTTAAAGGCCTGGAAGAAGATACTACTTGACAGCACTAGGATTTATTTATATTTTTTTAAATTCAAGTGGAAGAGCAACTGCCTTTGGAACAGTTGGATCCTTGGCTCGACATTCTAGCGGAGAGTGAAAAGACACGTCTAGATCAAAGAGACTTTCATAATTCTCCCATGGGGGCTGCTGGAGGGCTGCTATTTGACTTCCATGGAGCTTTTGTATACTGTAGGCATTGCATGGCAAGGCACCAGTAGTGGCAGAGGAAATTATTTCAACTTGGGCTTCTCAAGGGCTATGCGAGTATGTAGATTATGCTGCAACTGTACTGCTAGAATTCTGAGAGACGCGTGAGGGTGGCTATAGAGAGTGGACATGCTGATTCTTCATAGTTATAGAAAATAAATGAACATGATGGAAAACATTCCTGCTTCTTAAAGCACCATTTAGAACAAAGTCTTGTCTCCGTAGATCTGTGACTTACTGAACTTCAGAAATGCCTTTTTTTAAACTTGTTAGTTACCTCCCATAAGAGTTAAAAACCTTGACTTTTAAATTTTTTCAGTTTTTTGTTTTGTTTTGTAATGCTTTAAAAAGAAATAATTTTCTTTCTATTGTTAGCCATAACTTTCTGGCAGATTTCTTTTGAACAGCCCTGCAAATTGAGGCTTCTGGCTCTCTTCCTCGTAATGACTGAATGATGAATGCAGTTTCTCTTGGCTTTCAGAACACACAGTGGAAGTCCCAGCTTGGAGTCATGAACCTCAGGCAATACAGTGCACAACATGGGCTGAGCTGTGAAAATTGGAAATATGCACTTAGAGAGAGCAGGCTTTTATTAAATAGGAGGAGGGAAGGTGAAAACTTCAACTTTACAAGCCAAACTGTGATCAATTTGTGTCAATCAAGAATATTGCTAAATAAGTCTTCTGAAAAACAGTTAACTAATTAAAGTCTAACCCAAACTATTTATAATTTTACTCAAAAATTAGAAAATGCTACCTTTAACAACTGCAATAAGCATCACTTAGGCACAACAATTTACTTATCTGTTTTATATTTATATTCTAATTTATGTGTCATACAGCTGGGACTAAATACACTCAGTTCCTCCCTGAAATGGGAGGAAAACTGCCACAGAAATGTATTGGGTACCAGCCATTTGAATCTTCCTAAAGACTTTTCAATCCAGGCATAAGTATAAAGAGTGAACGACAATAGATCTCTTCAAGAGTGACGTGATGATAATAGAGTTTCCAAAGAAAAAAAGCTTTGTTAAAGTGAGGTGGTGAGGTTAAAGGTGTAAATATACAATAATTTTAAAGGATATGTGAGGGGGGTAGATATTTAATAGAATGTTTAACATTCTAAAAATGCAAACATCCAAATGCCATGAAATTCATAGTTATGGTTACAAGCTGGAAAAAAAAAAGAAAGAATGAAAATGCAGCAAAGTGCCCCAAACAGTCCTCAACTCTGGTGTCATGTTGCTATCATCCTCTGCCCCTCCCACCCCATGAAAAGTAGACAACATATGTGACAGATATCACAGCTAGATAATATGTTAAACTCTGGTTAGCTTTCTGGTATGACTTAGAACTGAGGTGTCTGGTATATCATAAACATTGGCATTTTGCCCTCAATATAATCCGTCTGTATAAGCCATAGTAGATGTAGGTCAGATACATCCACTATGAGTGATAAAATGGATTATTTTGAAGCTAATTGTCAGGATTTATAGGGACCTGCAACCACAGAGAGCTTGAGCTTTGTGAGTATCAAAGGGCTAAACTGGTTGTAAAATATCCATCTCTTGAGGTGAGGGAAGTAAGCCCCTGATTCTGTAGAGACTTAAACATGTGCTTCACTTTTATGCATTGACCTTAATTTCAGTGGGACTATACACAGTGCATATAATGAAGAACCTTTGTAATTCTTTGCAGGATTAGGGTTTATGTTAGGAAGGTGGAGAGAGAGAGAGAATCTCCCCCATTTACTGAGAAAATAGTGTGGTTCTGAGTTTTTGCTCTGATTGGATATTTGCAAGAATTGGAATTTTCCTGATGTCTGGGGCATTTTGATCTAGTCTTTTTTAGAGATAATGGGTTACCATGAAGTATTTTATGTGATCAGGACTATTTTTTTTACAACATGTGTGTCTCTACAATGCATGCATGATGTAAAAATGCATGCTCCATTTGCATTCACAGTATTCCCTTTCCGAATCTGGAAGTGGACATACTGATAAATATTTATCACCCATTTTAAAAGCAATCATGGGCCTGATCCTGAGAGTTTTTCCTGAGCAAGGTGGCAGGCCTGCAAGATTGGTCTCCAGTTCGTTACACCTAGAAAGAAAACCTACTTTTTCCTTCATTCCTTCAGAGGGTGATTAAGGTCATGGTCCCAAAACAGCGATACATGTGGACACTTGCTCCCATGCATAGTCTCACTATAGTCAATGGGATTTCTCTCATGGGGTAAGGCTACATAAAGGTGGGTCAGTTTGCAGAACTGAACTGTGTTGAAAGGTATCTCCATAATGCTAGCTTTCTTAATGCTCTGAAACCTGGTTTTATTACTGCTCCCCTATACCAGCTCTTTGTGTGGATACATCCCTCCCTCCCCCAAAAGACTGATTCTTAATACAGGCAGTTCATAAATTAATAACCTCTTCAGTTTCATTTTAGTTCTTCAGGAAAGAGGAAATCCAAAGCAAAATAGGAGAAACAATGAGTTGTGAAAATCAGTCTTGTGACTTGACAGAGTTATCAACAGATAACATGAGAGAAATCTTGGAATTTAGATTTATTGACTGCTGGAGCAGTAGCTCCCTGTGGACTGGAAAGATGCATAAATATTAATAAGATGAGATTCTTCACATTCCTAAGGACTGAGATTTTGAAGACAGTTGGTATGCGGCCCCATTCCAGCTTTTATGTATAAGAGACAATTACTTACCACTCATGTATATAAACCTGTAAGTTATTCTCAGCCTTTAACTATTCTGGTTGTACTGCTCCACTGTAATATTTGTATCTGTGTGGATCATTTATAAGCGATACATTGCTAAATGAGCTCTATACTACTAAAGGCAAACACTGAGATATCCACTGGGGATAAATAATATCTTAAACTGTCTGAATTTGAGACCTATGAGCATTATGTATTTGTATAAATACAGTATTTGCATTTTGTAATTAGTGCTCCATATAAAATGCCCCTGCAACTACAGTAGTACTAATATTAATCATCATCAATGATTAATTATAGCAATGTCAGACACAATCAAAAACCCCACACAGTTGACAAGATAAGTGCCTAAAGCTTATGATTTCACTCTCAAATGGGAGAGAAAATGTAGCCAATCTGTAATAATTAAATTACATATATAGCCACTATAAAAATAACTTAGCAACACTTCTATTCAGATTGTTTGGGTTTGTTTAGCCTGCATCAAGTGCTCTAGCTACAGGCCAAATTCTGTCACTGACATTCTGACTTGGTTTGGGGGCTGTGCAGAGCTCCGATTGAGGGTGGAACATGTGGCACAGCATGGCTTTTCTCTCTTTCTTGTGTGGTTCATGGATCACATAGTACTTTTGTAGAGGAGTTGGAGATAATATATACAGAAAGAAATGTCAGACATTGCCACCTTTTCTTTATAGCTGCCCCCTGGAGGTTTTTTCTTCCCTTTGACAGAGAGCCCCAAATCCTCAGCTGGTGGAAAGAGTCATAGCTCTATCAACTATACCGTTTGACAACAGCTGAGGACCTGGCCATGGGACTGTATTTGTTTTTAAAATAATTCAGTCACCTTTTATTTGGCGACACTTCCACATAACTACATCCCATATCAAATTGTTTAAAACTCCCACAATGGGATCTTGACATTCCCTTGGGAGCAACCGTCTACTCTTGAGCAAATGCCTTTATATGTGTCCCCTTTCCTCCTCAATCTCATCTTCTTTACCTGATAATTCCAATACGCTATCTATATCGCAAGGCTGTTTAGCAAGCAGTCTCCATCCCACATGGGTGAAGAATCCCATAATAATGAGCAAAATTACTGTGTGAAGCTTTTCAAAGATCATAACCAATGGAGAGGAATCTAAATGTTCAGGATCCCTTTGGAAGCAAAAGGATACAGAGTGAACTATATCTGATGTTGCATCTACATAATGAATAATGTAAAATATGTGATATGAATTCTCATCTTTATATCAACCAGTTTTATATCAAATGAAATATGCATGATTGCTTCTCAATTATTCAGAGAAATTAGAGATTGAAAAAGACTTATTAGGTCACCGCCTTCAGCGGAGGAGGAATAATTATTATTTTGGTGCCCTATCCATTTGGTGTTGGTAAGGTCTATTTGTTTGCTGTATGTAATCCTGAGAGAGATTGCTAGGTAGAGCTATGAAAATTTTGGAATGAAACTGAGACTTATGGGTCTCGGGGACTGCTCAGCCATGCTAGGAGACAAGGCTTCTTGTACAATCTCTGCATATCCATTACAATCTGATCTTGAGGGATAACACAAGTGAAATCTGCACTTCAGTTTGGATTTAGATGAATGCCAAAAGAATTGGGAAGATCTAATGGATTTTTATCTCTAGATCTGACAGCTTCCTTTGGGGCTCATCAAACAAGTAGACAATTTTAGGCTCCATCTGAATAATATAAATTACAGTGTGGGTTCTGGTTTATTGTTTAAACTGTTCATCCAGACTTTTCTTACCATTATTTATATGTTTATAATAGTAGTGTCTAGAGGCCTCTGATGAGATCAGTTGTGCTCTGTTCAAATGTAGTAAGAATCATTTTCCCCAAAAAAGAGGTTTTTGGTTAATGGTGCAAGTAGAAATTTGGAGGCAGGGAGAATGTTGTTCTCTACTTACCTGGTGTGTGATGTGTTTAACAAAGTGCTGCATAATCTGTCATTTAAACAAATGTACCCATAATGATAATATTATTTGAAAGCTATTTTATTGTTTTATAAATATAAGGAAAGTGGCCCAGCATACAAATACAGAACAAAGATAGATGCAGTGTTAACATTTTTGTTATTATCATATCATCAGTAGATAACTATTGTGCAAAAAATGGAAAGGCTACCTAAATGGCTGGAGAAGTGGGGTCACTTCTAGGTGACCTAGGGATGGTTCTTCAAGCAGCTCTGGAGCAGGGCCCATTAGAGACAGGAGCAGTTCAAGTACAAGGTTCTGTGTGTGACCTTCTCCCTACTTGCTACTCCAATGTTTTGACAACTGGAGTGGCTCACACCTATAGAGGTTTGTGGTGGAGTAAATAGGCAATGTATGTGTCCAGAAGCGAGGTGAGTTCATTGGCAGAAAGAAGGCTAGATGTAGGTTCTGTGTTCCCTAGGAGGAGGGGAGAACGTAAGACATACCTGGTCTGTGAGAGGCATCATGACTCCACAGGTAGCTCAAGTTATCACCACAGAGCTCTCAGTCACCTTAAAGGAGCACTTACTGAACACTACATGGCACTAGAGCATGAACAGTACTATAGTATTGATGGGTCTTTTGACCCACAGGTACCTGCCTGCAGCTGCAGGTTAGGCATCATTGCTTGAAGTCCTATCACTAGCCCCACAGCAACATCTGATCCCTTTGTTTCCATCTTTGTCTCTTGCTTTTTTTGTGCCTTATTATAAACGGCTTTCGACATCTGCCCCTCCTGACCCAGTAATTGATGCCTCCTTCCTGTTCTTCACATCTTCCCTTTAAAGTGTGCTTCTTCTATGGGGGTACAAATCCATTGTTAACAGCATCATTATTTTTTTTTAAAGTCCCTACCCCATAAGCTGTATGTATTACTAACCAGAGGTATTGTATGATCATATAGCTGTTACCCTCATTTTCTCTCCTGTTGTCATGTCTTAGGATAGGACCCTATCCTGCAGGGCCGGCTCCAGCATTTCTGCCGCTCCAAGCAAAAAAAAAAAAAAAAAAAAAGCGGCGGCAATTGGGAAAAAAAAAAAAAGCCACGATCAGCGGCGGCAGTTCAGCAGCAGGTACTTCGCTCCTAGAGGGAGCGAGGGACCTGCTGCCCCTGAATTGCTGCAGGTGCCGCCCCTCTCCCTTGGCCGCCCCAAGCACCTGCTTGTTAAGCTGGTGCCTGGAGCCGGCCCTGCTATCATGGAACCCTTTGTTCACTCAGCTAGTTCTTGCTCAGATGAGTAGTCTCACATTCAAGTCAGTTATTGTTACAAAATCAGGCCCTAAGAACCCTTAGGGACAAGGACAGTGTCTCTCATTTGTCTGTGAAGAACACTAGGAGACTTTTGAAGTTCACAGTGGGCACACTGTATGTTTCTGTTCCCTGATTGGATGAGCATAGCTCTTAAGAAGCCTGATTCTTCAAAGTACTCAAGAATGTTCATGACTTAAGGCACATGAGTAGTCCCACTAAACGTGCATGCTTATATATCTTGCTGGATTGGGGCCAAAATCAGGTTTCTGGTGTGAAGGCTCATGTCTGAATTCAAAATTTGCTTTTCCCAAATATTCTTCAGTATTTGCTCTTAAAATGTGGTGTTCCCACAAACATTCCTCCTAGTTTACTCATTCATTAGAATATTCATGGGAAGCAAACACAAAGGTGTATGGAGAGGAAGGGTGGTGCTGGTGTGGTTAAACACTTGGGCTGGGAGTCAGGAGACCTGGAATCCTGGCTCTGATTCAGACTTTTCTGTGTGACTTTAGGCATTGTTTCTCAATGCTCCATCTGTAAAATGGGATAAGAATACTTCCCTGTCTCCTTGTGAGAATAAATGTTTGTGAGGTGCTAGGGGATAAAAACTATATATGGAAAGTGATTAAATAGATTAAACAAAAGTTGAAGCAAACATATTTAAAGTTTTGAAACAGCAATTATAAAGCACTTTCCCAGCTCTATTCAATATAGATGCCTACTATGCCTATTACCAGTGTCTAAAAGTCCAATTTATACCATATATCTGTGATTGTATCAATGAACTAATGTTGAATTTTGAATTAGGTGGGTTTTGCATGTGAACATTTCACACAGCTCAGTGCTAGCAATGGGTAAACTGATCAAAATGGAGTTTCCCCCTCGCCTATTATTATTATTATTTTTTTTTACTTTTAAACCCAGTTAAGCATTATTCATAAAAATAAGCCCCCCTCTCAAAACTCATTATTCTTTTCTTCTAGTCCCTGGTTTCTAGTTCTAAATCACAGTTAAAATATGTGAAATAGTAGAATTGTTCTATGTAATTTTCTTACTTCTACCATGTGGTCTGGTATCCTTTTTGCCCATTTTAACTAACATTCAGTGCTCAGCATCTCAGAGCATTCCCCAAGCACATAAAGGAATCTTTATTTTCATAACCTTAAAAATACTAGGTCATTCTACAATAATGGTCCCTAGGACAGCTGGGCAATTTTGGGAGGGCACTAAAATGATTCACCAATTCAGACTGAATGCAGTGAATTATTTTATTAAAAAGAAACCTGAAAACAAAAATGTCAAAACTGTGTCCATTCTACCAGAATCTTTTGTTCATTTTGTAAAGAAAACAGCAGCAGATGGATATATTCTGGTCCTCATTTTTTCTAAATTGGGGCACCACATATGATAGAGGTAATAGGATAAAATAACAGGGATTATTGGGTGGTTATACAATAGTCCCTGGTAGTAATTCATTTAGCTCTCACTTTGCAGTGGATTCTCTGCGGGCTGAATTACTGGCTTATACAATAGGGTGACAGTCCCATCTCTTCAATGGAAAATAACTGTAACGTTCTGGCTTGAGTTTACCTAGGGAATAAATTATGACTATTTTAAATGTATGTTCTAAATTGTGCTTTGTTACACCTGTGGAAATCCAGAGTAATTCCACCTATAAACTGGTGTAATTGCCAGCAGAATTTGGCCCTAGTAGCCCACTTCCAAACACAGTCAGCAAGGGGACAGCAAAGCATACACAGAACTAGATCTACTAATGACTAGGAGTGACCCTTCTGGAACAGCTCAGGCGCTTGATGAGACTCCAAAGCTCCAGACACACTGCAATCAGAAAACTAACATTAGCTCAGACAGGATGCATGAGTCAAGGATATTGCAGTGAGATGAAAAACATGGTATTCAGGCATCTGCCGCTCTCCAACTGCCAGGCACTATTTGCGGTTCATGCTGCTGATTGGAGCATACTGGAAAAGAAACAAAAACAGTTTAAATTGGGTTTAGCAGCTAACACCTCTCATGTGACTTATTGAAAAAGAGAAGGTTTTAGCTGCAATGCCATGAACTGGGGGACAGCCTGTGATTTTACTTTTTTCAAATCTGTCCATCTCAAATGGTAAGGTTTACAAGTCTGAAACTCAGTCTACACTGACTAGAAAAAAAAGCACATGTGGTCATAAAAGCTGAGGTCAAGATTATGCCATTTATTTTCTTTTATAACAGGTTCCTCTACTGAATTAATACCTGGGGTTCACACACAAACCAAAATAGTGATTTTTATGATATGGCCCATTTATCTGGTTTGGCTTAGAGGCTAAATTAAAAACCAGAGCCTGGTGACCTGGGTCAGATTTAAAAATAGTTATTCCTCTTTCAGACCATACTTCACTTTAGTAGTAACACTTACAGGTATTTGGGTGAATGACTGACTGTAGTCAGCAAATGGTTCAACTACACAGTGCATGACCTTCCATATGCAATTTATGCCAACTAATGTGAATTTGCTGTGAGTTTTGGATTGAAAGTATTGTGCTAATAAGGGAAAGCATCTTTCCTTTGCCCACAAACCTTTATCTGAAATATGAACTAAATGTGAACTATATCTTGAGGTTTGGGAAAAAAAAGTAATTGTATTTCATTATTTGTCATTTTTATTCCCTACTTCTTGGATCCAGCCGGATAAGAGACCTGACTTTCTTGCCATATCAGTTTTGCATCTGTGCAACTTCCTCGATTGCAGTGGTTATTTCTCATTTACACCAGTGTAAGAGAGTAGAGTCAGACCCAGGAAAAAAAAGCTATTTTCCTGGCATTTTCCAGAAGAAAGATGTACTGAAACTCTTGAGAGAGGGTCTGTTTTCATGACATTTCCAGCCTACTTATATTCACCCAAGAGGGTCTGATTGTTTAGATAATCATTACCTCAGCCTCTGAATATTTTGTTATTAAATAGACCTACACAGTTATTAAGATGGTTTTTACTGTAGTCATTCTTCTTTCATCTTTTATACAGATAGAGTCGATTTCAAAATAGTTTTGTGGGGGGAAAAAACTGCACAGCGAAATCTCATCAGTTATTTTTAGACATACTGTAGTAAAAATAAAAATGACCTTGTGTTTGCTGTTAAACGTTCAGCTCCTTTTCCTAGCTTTATGTATTTTTACTTGTAGCATTTCTCCCACTTATTAACCTTCTTTACAATAAATCAAACAGATTGTACTGGTCAATGGGATTTGACTCAATGAGTGTAGGTCTGGTTGCTTGGATATAACTGGGGGCAGAATTTGACTCTGTATGTATGCTTCTCAAGCTCTCAATCTCTAGTTTGTGTCAGTGCATTTTTTGGCCTATTGATTACATAAAAGGACCCATTTTATTTTATAGAATAATTGATTGCCTCCAAGTATTGATTAACCACCAGAGTTATCTTCAATCAACCCCAACTGACCTAATTCTATCCTGTGAACAAACCCATCAGCTTTACTGATAAAATCCCCAGTGGGAGAATTGCATTAGGATATGTAGGGATCTGCCTAGATTGTCAATTTGCTTGATTTGTTAAGTGAGGCAGAGGCTCAGAAACCTTGGCTATAAAATTGCTGAGCTTTCAACAATTAGAATCACATCTGCTGTGGCTACTTTATTCCAAAAGCAAAACCTAATAATGGCTTTGCTGCTTTATTGTCTATATCAAAGTGAGGTAGTCTCCTTGCCTTACAAGGTAAACTTTAGTCGATAACTGTCTGTCAGTCAGATACTTTATTTGACTAGATTGGTGAAGCTAGAAGGTCTTGCCAAAGGACAATTAGGACATCTACTGCCTAGAATATTTATTGTAGAACAGCTCAGTTATGTGAAAAACAACTTTTAAATGATGTGATTGTGACTGTTTTATTGTGCTTCTTTAGGTTTGGTAGGAGTAGATTTTGTTTGAAGACTTCTAAGGTTTCCTTTTGATTTCTTCCGAAACATTAACTGAACCCTCCCCCCAACCACAAAAACAACCCACCTTCAAAAGAATAAAGATAAAATATATGTTGAACATTATCCCAACAAACCTTTCAATAATTTTATAGCTTGTGAGAGCACTTTAAGCTTTCCATAGCTTTAATTTCTGATTTGAATATTTTCTATAAATTTTGTAGTAAGCACTGAAATTATCTGTAGAATCTCAAAAATAGATATGGGGTAGGGGGGCAGATTCTCAGCTGTACCAAACCTCCACTTTGTACAGATGAGGGGAATGTGAAGGGAAAGGTGTGTCTAATCTGCCTGGGTGCTACTCTAAATTATGCCACTTGTGACAGCCCCTAATGGTCTGTTACTCTAGCTGAGGATCACTGGAATGCAGTAGTGTTTTGTATACCCTTTCATTCTAGCCATACCCCAATACATTACCTATGCAGGAGGTTCCTAGGTGGATGGCTCCATGGCACCCAAGGATTCTCTTATGTCAGAGGAATGTCCTGGTAACTGCCATCTGCTTTCACTTCCAGAATGAGGCAAACAGCCAAGAGAGGCAGAAGAGAGGCTCTGGGCTGAAGGGTGAAATTCAGCCTCCCCAAACACAACTAAGATAAAGCAGTGTGTAGGGGAGCAAAGCGAGAGAATTCATCAACAACCCCTAAAAATAGCAGCTAGTGCCCCTTTACAGCCCTTTGAACCCCATGATTAATATACATTTATACCCCATGGTCCTGACCCTGGCCCAAATCCCAACAGGTCACTCTGCACTTTAGAGCAGAGACCTCTTCATGGAAATGATCCTTGCACACACTCTGATACTATAGCATAGCATAGCATAAAACTTAAGAGACAGATGCCAATGGCTTCCTCAGATAGAGATTATTCCCACTGCAAGTAGAAGTAGCCTGTGTGGGTAGCTGTGCATGGGGCCACTGGTCACCAATATGGCTACACAACTGAGCTGCTTTTGTTGCCTTAATATATGCCTAATGGGGCAGTTCCAGAATTTGAATCTAATCATTCAGGTGCCCACATGTCCAAAAGGCATTCTCTTACATTGCCAAACTTCTTTACTTTTCACATATAGCCATTACCGCCCCCCCCCCCCACTGTGTAGAAATGGAAGACATCACTACACAGGCTGTCCTTATAAGCCACTATATGAACTGATACTGATCTAGAATTCTTTGGGGGGTAATAAAGTATTATTTTAAATCAGTGTACAGTATTAAGGACTCCAGATGTTTAAAACCCATATACAAGTTATAAACCAGTCTCAAAATCTGATCATTTGGAAGTGTGAAACTATTGTTTCGGTGGTTCTTTTCAGGATTTTGGAAGAACCTCCCCTTAACAGCCATTCGTCATCAATGTTTGTTTTACTGTAGTACTGATATGGAACCCTTCTAATATTCCTACAGTCATGTGTTACTAGTTTAAGAATGCATCACACACATTTAGTATTTACTGCTGTAAGAATAAGAAAACAATGAGTTGTAGATTGAATAGGCAAAATGGAAGGGTGAGCATGAGCAAGAAAAAATCTAGTGGACATTAATCCTCTCAGATTTCTATTTGCTACTGCAATTATTACAAAAAATAATTCTAGATCTGCATTTTATCTGAAACCTGACTATGGGTTAACTTTGAGTTTACAAAGCAGGGACCACTGGCATTCTTCAAACATCATTAGCAAAACAGCCAGTTCAAACTCGTGGAAATAAAGCTTGTGGCAAATGGCTTAGAAAATGGTTTTGGACTCCAGACAGAAGAAGGCATTATGCACCAAAATGATACTTATGCTTAGTAAAGGAAACTACAAATTGTGAAATATTTGGCACTTATTTGTTTGAAAGTGTAGCAACTGTTGCATCAATATGCAGAACTCAGAGTATTCTCAACATTGGGATGTTTCATTTTCTGGCCACATGGATAAATAGAAAAATGGAAATAGTTTTCAAATACCATAGTCAAATATGCAGCTTGATAAATTGTACTTTGTTCCAAAAAGTCTAACAGATTATCCTGATGAAACTAACAGAAAAATTGCAGCTATGTCTTTGGGAAGTCAAATGTCCCTTTTAGTGCATATTTGTTACAATAGGCCTTTTATAATTTTGTGTAAGGCATGTGCAGTCATAAAGCATTATGCAGGCTGTTAAGGAGGAGTGCTTTTACTTTAGACAGATAAGGATCAGGTTTGCATTAGTGGTGCCAGCAATCAGATAAAATTTCACTTCGAAACTGGTGCTATGCTGATCTACCTGTATTCGTTACCACTGTTGTAAGCTATGAATTAGGGCCTGGCCTAATTATAATAGTTTAAAGTCAGCAGTATATCATTACTAACTTTCTAACTATGGAGATGCTGGTGGTGAGCCCACAGGTGATGTTCTACTTAGATCTCCATTTAAAGCAGCACTTAAATTTCACTTTAATGATTTGAAATTCTTCACTAAATTGGACACATTAAATCTTCAAAAGATAACTGATTCCCCCCTCCTCCTCCCTGATTTAATTCTAAAGATTTAAAGAGGAATGATTTAAAATGCTCCCCCTTTTAAAAATTGGTTAGGGGATGAGCTGATATAGTCTTGTCTCTAACACCAAAAATGCCCCCAAACTCTAAGCTGGACATGCGTGTGTGTGCACACACAGCGTGCCCCAACTTCTCAAGCTTAGGCCCCATTTCTAACTTGTATAAAAATAAAGTTATTCTTATTCATTGACTGAACAGTTTCCACTCGCTACTTTCCTCCTTCAGTGCTGTCATCCTGCTTCCCTTATGGTAGATGTGATCAGCATACTGGGCCCTCCGAGCCTGGGAGTTAGGCTGGCTTAGCAGGGGAGGCAATGGGGTATATGGGAAGAGATGGGGCTATTGAGGGAGCAGGCTATTGTGTGGAGAGAGAGGGAGAAACCTTAAGCTATTGGTCGTCCCCCCCTCTGTCCCATCTATGCCCTTTTTTATCTTGCGGCCTGGGAACAAGGAAGCTCAGTGTGTCTCGGGACGTGGCTGTGCTACAGCAGCACAGTGGCAGCTCTGCAACTATGTTGCTGTAGCCCTGTAGTGTACATGCCTCCTGCATCGATGGAAGGGGCTTTTCCATTGATGTAGGTAACCCACTTCCCTCCCCGGCGGTAGGTAGGTCAATGCAAGAATTCTTCTGTCAGCCCAGCCATGTGTAGACGGGAGGTTAGGCCGGCTTCAATATGACACTCTTAGGTGTGAAAAATTCACGCTCCTGAGTGACATAGCTAGCTTCCATCTAAATTTTCAGTGTAGACCATGGCTCCACAGCAGAATCATCTGCTCACCACTTTTATCTGCAAAAATGTTTTTGAAACACATTCTGTATTAAGGCAGCTCTAAGCCATCCAAAGAGAATAGCTATAAATAAGCATGTATAGTAATAGGAATGATTCTAATAAATCACCTACTACTTTATCACCCTTGAAAACAATTTAATAAGCGACTTAAATGTGCAGAGAGAGAGCCAATCTATCATGCCATCATGGAAATAATTCTTCAGAGTAGCAGTATCAAGATATATATGCAACATTATAAGAAAATTGTGCAGTCAATAAACAAGTATAGAATGTCTATAGTTATGACACTTCTCATAAACATTTATTTTTTTAATGTTACTCCTCTTACTTTTTTTATTTAAATATGCTGGCTAGTTTCCAGAAGATGTAACAACTTACTCAGTAAGTAGTGAAAGACAAAACTAAACTACATTTCCTGGGGAAACTATAATAACACATTTCCAGATAATTACAGAGTGAGAGAGAGAGAGTGAGATTTATTATTCAGACCATTAAATGAAAGGAAATCAACACCTAACACTATCAGAGGGGTAGCCGTGTTAGTCTGTATCCACAAAAACGAGGCCGGTGGCACCTTAAAGACTAACAGATTTATTTGGGCATAAGCTTCCCACTTCTTCAGATGCATGGAGTGAAAATGACAGATGCAGGCTCAAATATACTGATACAGAGAGAGAAGGGAGTTACCTTACAAGTGGAGAACCAGTGTTGACAGGGCCAATTCAGTCAGGGTAGATGTGATCCTCTCCCAATAATTGATGAGGAGGTGTCAATACCAAGAGAGGAAAAATTACTTTTGTAGTGAGCCAGCCACTCCCAGTCCCTATTCAAGCCCAAATTAATGGTGTTAAGTTTGCAAATGAATTGTAGCTCAGCAGTTTCTCTTTGAAGTCTGTTTTTAAGCTTTTTTTGTTCAAGTATGTCTACTTTTAAAATCTGCTATTGAATATCCAGGGATATTGAAATGTTCTCCTACTGGCTTTTGTATGTTACCATTCCTGATGTCTGATTTGTGTTCATTTATTCTTTTACATAGAGACTGTCTGGTTTGGGTTGGAAGGAAGATTTACCATTGTTCTTATAACTCCCCCTACAAACTTCTTAAAAGAAGAAAGCTCTTGGCAGCCTCTCCTCTACATCACTGAAAGTAATGAGAATATGCTCTGTTGCTTTGCAACTAGCAGAATTCATCAGGTCTGGCGTATGAAGAAGCATTACTAGAATGTTATCAAAGGCTTGTACGCTTCATGGTCATTGAGTAGGGCACTAGACCACCCCCATATACCTTCCTTTTTATATATTTTCTAGGCTTCTTCCACATCCTTGCAATTCCTTCTGTGTCACCAAATTTATTTATTTATTTTGTACTCCATGGTTAAATAGGGAATCCATAAAGTACTTAGCCACCACTGCAATCCACAAAACTTCCACTTGCCTGCCATGCTCCTAAAGTCACTTGGCACCAACTCTTCTGCAGTAAAAGTTTCCTAGGTGCTTATGTTTCTGTCAGAGTTAAAATGACTCTAGAGACTAGTGGTTAGGGCACCTTCCTGCAGCCTGGACTTAGGAACCTAAACCCCATCAAACCTGAAAATCTGGGCCTTAGTGTATGGCAGACTCAGGTGTGTGTGTGGGTAGATCTATAGCCCAGATTACCACAAACTATAGGTACATCTGCATTTGAGCTGTGAAGTGTGATTCCCAGCTTGTATAGATATACGAGTAGTAGCTTTGCTCAAGCTAGCACACTAAAAATTGCTAGGCACACAAGTACATACCACATGGGTCTGGGCGGGTATGTACTTGGGTGGCTAGCCTGACCTGCCACCTGCTGTACTCCAACTACATTGCCTTGCATGGTGTCAAGTATCAGAGGGGTAGCCATGTTAGTCTGAATCTGTAAAAAGCAAGCATAAATTTTCGTGGGTGAATGCCCACTTCATCAGACGCAAGAGACCCTTGCGTCTGATGAAGTGGGCATTCACCCACGAAAGTTTATGCTCCAATACTTCTGTTAGTCTTAAAGGTGCCAGAGGACCCTCTGTTGCTTCCAACTACATTGCTATTTTGTAACATGCTAGCTTCAGAGTTAGCACTGTACATCTGCGTGAACTCGGAATCACCCCTCCCAGCTAGGTACCCTAAGTGTTTGTGTAAATGAGCCCTCAGATCATATGGGTATGAGGCTTCTTATCTCTGCATGACTAGCGTACATGTTCTAATTGTGTCTCTTATACAATGTTCTTCCTCACAGCACTATAGATATAGGAGCTACCACAAACAGACCTCATCACTACAGTAGCAGGGAGGGAGTTTGATAAATGTGCACAAACAGATTTGCAACAATGGATGAGAAGTCACAGATAGGGTGAATTTAAATAAGAGAGCAAATGAGGGTAGATGTGAGTGTAACGTAGCAAGGGAACAGGAAGTTTGGAAAGGTGAAAGGGAGTTGTACTAGTATAACTATTTAGATTAAAAAAAGATCATACCCCTACCTGAATTATACTGAATTATACTGGTACAAAAACAGCATGTAAGCCATGCTTAAGAAGCTACTCCTGCTTTGAAGAGCTTACCGGTTAAAACCCTGACACTACAATGCACAGCACATGGTTGGATTATTATACTCATGCAGAACCCTATTGATAGTCCTGTGTGCTATGACTTGCAGGATGAGGGCCTACGTTTAAAACCAGGCACAATAAATGGGTATATTAACAGATAGGAAATGAGCAAAGAAAAAAGAGGAGAACAGACATTGGAATATTTGTATGTAAAATGGCTGCATACAAAAATTGGCAGAAATAGAGAAACAATAAAATAAACACATCAGTAATCCGTGTTGACACCTGCCTACCTAGCAGAAAGTTGTTTCTCTATTTTTCCTTTTGACCTCAGGGTGGTGGGGGAGAAGAGAGAGAGAAGAGGAGATAAATGGTTAACCTTTTGCAAAAGATTATTCAGAGAGAGAATCTAGCTGTAATTTATCTGCTAGTGTCCGATAAGACACTTTTAGTTTCAGCTAAAATTGAAGGAGGTGGGGAAGCATTATTAGTTAATAACTGGATATAATATCCTAAGTGCCAATGATGAAATTCAGTGCTATCTGAAATCCATTTCTTAGTGCTATTTTGTGCTAGGCTTGTTAAAAAGTAACCACTGAAGGATTAGAAAAACAAGTTTTAAAAAGTTCCGTTGGTAATTTATTATGTTTATTGATTTCTAAGGAATTGTACAGACATTCTTCCTTTATTTGCATGGTCCTTGTGAGAGATTTTTCTCTCATTCCATTAGTGAATAATTAAATTGTCCATTGTTACAGATTCTCTATCTCCCTGCCCTAGAATGCTTACATGGTGGAGGAGCTTTTTAGCTTTACATTCAGCCTTCCCAAACTACACCTACTTTCTTACGTTTGGACTCAAAGGGGAAGGTATTAGGGATTGGTTATACCCTCTGGTGACAGGCAGCATAGTCCAAAGTAGAGCTGGAAATTCTCAGACAGAATGTGTTTTTCTATTTGAGAATACGGATTTGTCAAAATCCAAAGATTTTGTGGAGATGCTCCATTTCAATAAAGTTCCAGTGGAACACAGGCATGGTCTCCTGCCAGCTCACCCGCCCGACTTCTCAGCAGCCTGGGCTTCTAGGTCCCCCACTCTCTGGCAGCCCATTTTGTGGTCCGACGGGATGCCAGTAATGTGGAAGCCCTGGGAACTATGGATCCCAAGCTTTGAGGCTCCTAGATCCACCAAGGCTTGCAGACTCCTGGCTGCCTTCAGACCACTAGTCAGGTTAATGGGGAACCAGGAGCCTGCAAACCCCAGCTCCTAGTTCTTTGGCAGCCTGGGCTTCCAGGGTCCATGGTCAAAATATCTAAATCCTCTGCAAAATAGAATCACCTTTCTCTGCACACCTCTAGTTCAGAGTACAGGGCACCTGACTAGGAGTCAGTCAGGAGAAACAAGTTCTTCCTAGCCATGCCATTGGCTTGCTGTGTAACTCTGAGTAAGTCACTCTTGTATTAATTTAGATGGAATAAATGGACCAAATGTATTAACATAACCCCATTACAGTTTAACATTAAACAGTTTTAAAGGCAGTCCAGGGTTTGGTATACAGAGACTGCTTAGTACCATGGCAAATATCCTATTTAATCTTTTTGACTTTTTATTAAAAGAAGGAAAAACAGTTAAAGCATTTGAAATGGTCTAACTGGAACATTTTTAAGATCCGGATGATGAAGGCCCAGTGTCCCAGGAAATGGGAGGTGTGGGGGAGAAGGGGATTGGTAGCCATGATGGTGAAGCTTCCTTCAGTAGCTTTTTTTTGTTCTTTCAAGTGTTCTTTTTTTGTTCTTTTATTACTTTCCCACAAAATTTTTCTTTTAAGACCCAAAGAGGAAAGATAGGTGGAATAGCCCATCCCTTCATTACTTTGTTTACCAGTTAGGCCTAATATCTGACATACCAATTTCGGCTTCTTAAAAACAGAAAATTGTGAAATGGAAAGTTAACAAGCATAGTTACAACACAGTTCTTGAATCATATTCATTTGGTCTTTTTTGTTTAAACTAATTCAATTTTTTGTCTCCCTTTTGCACCTTTTCCCATCACATTTCTTATGATAGCTTATCATAACTCTTTATAAACTTTGACATATGTTTTACAGTTGATCTCACAATTTGGGTAAATTTTCCTGAGTTGGGACCTTAATGACTTTCTGCCTCAGTTGTCCTGCCTGTAATGATGATGATGCCTACCCGTCTTTGTAAAGGTTTTTGAGATGTACAGCTGAAAAGGGCTAAGTAGCAGCAATACCCAATCTTGAACAGCTTTCTTCTCCTATGAGTGAAGAGAATCACAAAGTAATTACATCACAATAGTGATTTATGATGTGTCTTATGATGTTGCTTCAATGTGTTGTTATAAAAGTCCTCATCCCCTTTTCTTACCCCTGGGAAAATGGATTTCAATTGAAATCACATGACCAGGTCCTCTAGTTTATTGTTCTCCAAGCTGCATGGCATACATATTTGAAGTAACCTGGGGTGGACTCCTGTAATCATCTTTCTGTTTGCCAGATTCTGTATGGCCCTTATAGTGTGGCACAGTGGTGGGTGTGAAGAGGGGGTGAAAGGACGTGGTGGGTCATGGTGAACCAGTATTCATTTTGCTCCAATCTCATTATATAGAGCAATGGTTCTCAACCAGGGGCACACGTACCCCTGGGGGTAAGCAGAGGTCTTGCAGAGCGTACATCAACTCATCTAGATATTTGCCTAGTTTTACAACAGGCTACGTAAAAAGTCAGTACAAACTAAAATTTCATACAGACAATGACTTGTTTATACTGCTCTATATACTGTACACTGAAATGTAAGTACAATATTTATATTACAATTGATTTATTTTATAATTATATGGTAAAAGTAGGAATGAGTGTATGTAATGAGGATACTGAATGGGCTTATATGCCATGCTGAACTCTGTGACACCACATCTTCCTTGCTATTTTTAACCATGTTAGCTAGATTAAAGCTAGTATGGGTATGCTGACCTGAGCTGCAATCAAACCTCTGATTGTAGTATAGACATAACTTCAGGTAGGGCTTTTCATTAATACTCTGCCTAATTCTGCTCCCACCAAAGGCTATGGGAGTTTTGCCATTGACTGCAGGAGGAGCAAAGTTAGACCAATTCTTTTGAAAATCTTACCCAACATCACAAATCTGAAGGGAGGTGGGAGATAAAAACCCAGGTTTCCTTTCTCCTTCCAAACTAGCAAGTTCACAGTAGGAACTGCTTATTCTGTGGTGGAATGCATCTGGAAACACAAATTAATAGATTGAGATGAGTTGAGATGGCGAACAGAGCTGCTAACAGGGAGTTTGGAAGGGGAGTGGGATGGGGGCAAGGTTCACTTGCCGTCCTTTTAAACCTGTAAACTAGATTCATAGATTCATAGATTCTAGGACTGGAAGGGACCTCGAGAGGTCATCGAGTCCAGTCCCCTGCCCGCATGGCAGGACCAAATACTGTCTAGACCATCCCTGATAGATATTTATCTAACCTACTCTTAAATATCTCCAGAGATGGAGATTCCACAACCTCCCGAGGCAATTTATTCCAGTGTTTAACCACCCTGACGGTTAGGAACTTTTCCCTAATGTTCAACCTAGACCTCCCTTGCTGCAGTTTAAACCCATTGCTTCTTGTTCTATCCTTAGAGGCTAAGGTGAACAAGTTTTCTCCCTCCTCCTTATGACACCCTTTTAAATACCTGAAAACTATATTAATTTTTTTTTGATTTAAACAAAACCCTTTCATTAACCTAGGTAGCTGTAGGAGAGAATGCAGACAGAAGCCCAGCAGCAGAGTGGGGGCTATTCAGTTTATTGCACTGAATGCAGCATGTATGATTACTTGCCCTGTGGGTGGGTGGCGTATCTGTGCATTCGGTGCAATGAGCTCCTGGCCCTCAGAGACCGCGTTTGGGCTTTGGAGGCCAAGGTGGCGGAACTGGAGGAGCTAAGGGAGGCAGAGAGGTATGTGGATGAGGCTTTCCGGGACACTGTAGATTTGTCCCACCTCCGTTCAGACAGCCCCTGGGTTGTTGAGGAAGATGTAAAGGCCCAGGGAAGAAGAGTAGTCAATGGGAGCAGAGGGAAACCTTCCCATGGTTGGGACCTTCCTTCCAGATGGTGTTGGGGTATCCTCTCACACTCCCGGGGGGAGGGAACTCCAGTCATTAGGAAAAGGTAGGTGTTAGTAATGGGAGATTCGATCATTAGAAACATAGATAGCTGGGTTTGTGATGACCGGGAGAACCGTATGGTGACTTGCCTGCCTGGTGCAAAGGTTGTGGATCTCTCGAGGCATCTAGATAGACTTATGCGTAGTGCTGGGGAGGAGCCGGTGGTTGTGGTACATGTAGGTACCAATGACATAGGGAAGGGTAGGAGAGACATCCTGGAGGCCAAATTTAGGCTGCTAGGGAAGAGACTGAAATCCAGGACCTCTATAGTGGCATTCTCAGAAATGCTTCCAGTTCCACACGCAGGGCCAGGTAGGCAGGCAGAGCTTCAGAGTCTCAATGCGTAGATGAGATGATGGTGTAGAGAGGAGGGGTTTAGATTAATTAGGAACTGGGGAAACTTTTGGGATAGGGGGAGCCTATACAGGAGGGATGGGCTCTACCTAAACCAAAGTGGAACCAGACGGCTGGCACTTAACATTAAAAAGGTTGCAGAGCAGTTTTTAAACTAAGATATGGGGGAAAGCTGACTGCTGCAGAGGAGCACGTGGATTGGGCAGAGACTTCTCTTAGAGGAGAGTCTATTGATAGAGATTCTCTAGGTTTTAGTCAGGAGCAGAGGATGGATGAGGATAAAGTAGGGGCCAGATCAGACAAGAAACATTCACATAAAAAAGAATCGGACACATCAGAAAAGGGCAGACAAATAAACAGTGACAAATTTTTAAAGTGCTTGTACACAAATGCTAGAAGTCTAAATAATAAGATGGGTGAACTAGAGTGCCTCATGTTAAAGGAGGATATTGATATAATAGGCATCACAGAAACCTGGTGGAGTGAGGACAATCAATGGAGGACAATCATTCCGGGGTACAAAATATATCTGAAGGACAGAACAGGTCATGCGGAGGGGGGAGTGGCACTATATGTGAAAGAAAATGTAGAATCAAATGAAGTAAAAATCTTAAGTGAATCCACATGTTCCATAGAATCACTATGGATAGTAACTTCATGTTCTAATAAGACTATAACATTAAGGATCTATTATCGACCACCTGACCAGGACAGTGATAGTGATGATGAAATGCTAAGGGTGATTAGAGAAGCTATCAAAATAAAGAACTCAATAATAGTGGGGGATTTCAATTATCCCCATATTGACTGGGAACATGTCACCTCAGGATGAAATGCAGAGACACAATTTCTCGATACTTTAAATGACTGCTTCTTGGAGCAGCTAGTACAGGAACCTGCAAGAGGAGAGGCAATTCTTGATTTAGTCCTGAGTGGAGCGCAGGATCTGGTCCAAGAGGTAACTATAAGAAGACCTCTTGGAAATAGTGACCATACTAGAATAACTTTTAACATTCCTGTGGTGGGAAGAACACCTCAACAGTCCAACACTGTGGCATTTAACTTCAGAAAGGGGAACTATGCAAAAATGGGGGGGGGTTAGTTAAACAGAAATTAATACAACGACTTGAGTGAAATCCCTGCAAGCTGCATGGACATTTTTCAAAGACACCATAATAGAGGCCCAACTTAAAAGTATACCCCAAATTAAAAAACACAGTAAAAGAACTAAAAAAGAGCCACCATGGCTTAACAACCATGTAAAAGAAGCAGTGGGAGATAAAAAGGCATCTTTTAAAAAGTGGAAGTCAAATCCTAGTGAGATAAATAGAAAGGAGCATAAACACTGCCAAATTAAGTGTAAAAATGTAATAAGAAAAGCCAAAAAGGAGTTTGAAGAACAGCTAGCCAAAAACTCAAAAGGTAATAACAAAATGTTTTTAAAGTACATCAGAAGCAGGAAGCCTGCTAAACAACCAGTGGGGCCCCTGGACGATCAAGGTACAAATGGAGCACTGAAAGATGATAAAGTCATTGTGGAGAAACTAAATGAATTCTTTGCTTCGGTCTTCATGGCTGAGGATGTTAGGGAGATTCCCAAACCTGAGCCAGCTTTTGTAGGTGACAAATCTGAGGAATTGTCACAGATTGAGGAGTCACTAGAGGTGGTTTTGGAATTAATTGATAAACTTAACAGTAACAAGTCACCGGGACTAGATGGTATTCACCCAAGAATTCTGAAAGAACTCAAATATGAAATTGCGGAACTAACAACTATGGTTTGTAACCTGTCCTTTTAAATGGTTTCTGTACCAAATTAGCAAATTATGTAAAGGGAAATCGTGTCTTACTAATCTATTAGAGTTCTTTGAAGGGGTCAATAAACTTGTGGACAAGGGGGATCCAGTGGACATAGTGTACTTAATTTCCAGAAAGCCTTTGACAAGGTCCCTCACCAAAGACTCTTATGTAAATTAAGTTGTCATGAGATAAGAGGGAAGATCCTTTCATGGATTGAGAACTGGTTGAAAGATAGGGAACAAAGGGTAGGAATAAATGCTAAATTTTCAGAATGGAGAGGGGTAACTAGTGGTATTCCCCAAGGGTCAGTCCTAGGACCAATCCTATTCAACTTATTCATAAATGATCTGGAGAAAGGGGTAAAAAGTGAAGTGACAAAGTTTGTAGATGATACTAAACTGCTCAAAATAGTTAAGACCAAAGCAGACTGTGAAGAACTTCAAAAAGATCACCTAAAACTAAGTGATTGGGCAACAAAATGGCAAATGAAATTTAATGTGGATAAATGTAAAGTAATGCACATTGGGGAAAAATAACCCCAACTATACATACAATATGATGGGAGCTAATTTAGCTACAACTAATCAGGAAAAAGATCTTGGAGTCATCGTGGATAGTTCTCTGAAGACATCCACGCAGTGTGCAGCACCAGTCAAAAAAGCAAACAGGATGTTGGGAATCATTAAAAAGGGGATAGAGAATAAGATGGAGAATATCTTATTGCCCTTATATAAATTCAAGGTATGCCCACATCTTGAATACTGCGTACAGATGTGGTCTCCTCATCTCAAAAAAGATATACTGGCATTAGAAAAGGTTCAGAGAAGGGCAACTAAAATGATTGGAGGTTTGGAATGGGTTCCCTATGAGGAGAGATTAAAGAGGCTAGGACTTTTCAGCTTGGAAAAGAGGAGACTAGGGGGGATATGATAGAGGCATATAAAATCATGAGTGATGTGGAGAAAGTGAATAAGGAAAAATTATTTACTTATTCCCATAATATAAGAACTAGGGGCCACCAAATGAAATTAATGGATAGCAAGTTTAAAACAAATAAAAGGAAGTTCTTCTTCACACAGAGCACAGTCACCTTGTAGAACTCCTTGCTTGAGGAGGTTGTGAAGGTTAGGACTATAAGAGGGTTTAAAAGAGAACTGGATAAATTTATGGAGGTTAAGTCCATTAATGGCTATTAGCCAGAATGGGTAAGGAATGGTGTCCCTAGCCTCTGTTTGTCAGAGGGTAGTGATGGACGGTGGGAGAGAGATTACTTGATCATTACCTGTTAGGTTCTCTCCCTCTGAGGCACCTGGCATTGGCCAGTGTCGGTAGACAGGATACTTGGCTGGATGGATCTTAGGTCTGACCCAGTATGACCATTCTTATGTTCTTATGTTACTTCTTCTAACTAAAGATTCTGGCCAGATAGAACATTGGTATTCAGTTTGAATTCAGCATCTTCAGGGCTTTATTCAGTAAACAATTTGGTTTTCTTATTTTTGGGCCTACGTAGCCTTCAGGGATTTTCTAGTGACCCCTTTGGTGAGGTTAGTTTTGACTTCAAAACAGACTGCCAGATCCTCAGGGATAGCTCAGAAGAAGCACACAGCACAGGTTGGGGGTTGTATGGATGAATGAAAAGGCAGCAAGAAATTCAACTTTGCACTCTCCCAGTCCCTGGCCAACAATGTGCCATTGTGGCCCCCTCCCAGCAAATAGAGTAGTCAGGAGGTTGCATTGTATTATGCTGGCTGCCAAATACCCCCAAGGTGCCAAAATATCAGCCAGGGTTTTGTGGGTCTTGGGGGAGCCCCAGCTATGCTCAATATATTTAATATTTTCAGGAGGCAGCCACCTTGTAGAAGCTGCTACATCAGTTTTGTGCCACCAGGGGATCTTCCCATTCCTCCCATTGTTGATAATGCTGCCCCATGGCCAATTTCAATTGGAGAGATGCAGAAAATCAGCGCTTTGTACTTGAGCAACTGTGTGGGTCAGATTCTGAACTTTGTTCCTGTGGAACTTAAAGTATAGGATTTAGGAACAATTCTTTTCATGTAGCCATTTTGATATGTTCCATTTGACAATAAATCTTTCATAAGCCAATAATTTACATACATACTTTACAGTGAGTGTAAGGAATATTTTTATAGGTTGAGTCTGGTTAACCTCTGTCAAATATTTGCCCAATACTTTGTCCCATTGCCTAGTGTTTTCCAATCACATAACCAACAAGGATATAAAATGGTTGAATTTAATATTAAAGATTAACATTAACACACACACTGATTAGATCCACAGTGAATATTTCAACAGATAATTTATTATTATTATTAAAGGCACATAATGCTGGGTCATTTAGGGTTTTAAAGTAATTTTTGACTACATTTTCCCATTCTACCACTTTTCACATTAGAGGTTTGATGTTTTCAAATGCCTGATGGGGCTCTACAGTAGCTAAGTGTATGTACTCTGACCAGTAAAAATGTCTACATTTTAATTTATTTTTTCCCCTAATGCTAATGGCTGTAGGCAATATTCAAATGCTTAATAAAATGAACTAGAATGTATGAATGAATGCAATTTCCTAAAAGAAAGTATGCTTAAGAAAGTTTAAGTATGAAATGCTTGAACTGCATATTTAAACAACCCTCACTCATTACAAATAAAGATGAGAGAGGATTTATGATCTATGGATGCACTGAAAATGAGAGTTAGTTTTTCCTGTTGTACTAGTCGAAAGCTGATGTTTCAATCACATTTAAATATGTCGTTCTGAGACGTTTTGAGCAATTGCCTTTGCAGAATTTGTTATCTTAAGACAATTAAAAATTAGTGCATGGAGAGTAAATCCTATAGTGCTGTAAGTTACACTTGTGTTGCAAGTTAGTGAGAATGTAGTTATAAGTGAAGGGAAAAGTCTTAATTTTTGGTATTTGGCAAATCTATAGGGATGAAATTTGAGGCCCCCAGTGCTCCATGTGGATGACTCAGCTCCCATCTGGAACATCATTCACCTCTGAGTTAGCACACAGTTTCACCCATACAAATTAGCTTGCAGGATGGGAACCTAAGACAAAAACTATATGGTAACCCAGGGTGGAAAGGAGTGAGTCATATCTGGCAGAAGCACCATGGCCAGGCAAAAAGTGTTTCCCAGAGAGCACAATGGTTCTACTATGGCTACCCTGTACCAGGTAAGCAACGAAAAAGCAATTGAAGATAAAATAGGGTAAAGTAGCCTATTCCCCTCTTTACGTTGGCCACACCACTAGACAACCCCATCACACAGAAATGCATAGAGAGAACCTCATGAAAATGCCCCATGTTGCAGGAAAGCCTGCTGGGAAACTGAGCATTATTTCAGCATTTAAAATGTTTTTAAAATTATGAAATTTATCTTTGGATAAGACTTAAATATGTTCTGTAAATTGAAAATCTGATGCATATTAATAGATACTGGGTCTGATTCTGATCATACTTACAACAGTTTAAAGCTGGAGTAGGACTGAAGCCAATGGTGATATTGCAGCATAAAATCCATGCAAGTGAGATTAAGAATCATGCCTAGTGTGTATATATTTTCCTCAAATACATCTATATTGGCTCATTTATATACAGATATGTAAATAGTTAATTATGACATATTCTGAATATAATTCCTGACACTGTGTAATAAAATTGATTCTCCTGCATTGAGTTGAGGTAGTGCCAGGGTCCGGAAAGGTGCAAAGAAATTTCCCCGAAGTCCCCATTTAAGCAATCATCTGTGGTTGGGATTTCAGGCTTTTTTTTTTTTTTTTAACATGGTTTTTGTAAAACCAAATAGACACATCCAATTACAGTTTTCAGCCACATTCTCTTCATGAGTCTTAAATCCTTAAACATCAAAGAACAGAACCTTCTAGAGACACACAACTATATAAACAAAGCAACTTTCTTGCTGTAGGGCTTTCCGTCTTGGCTTCTAGACAACAACCTCCTTTTCGCCCCTAATTATACCTAATTACTTCCCAGATAGGAGTGTCACCCTGAGCTGATTCTGAAAATCTTTGCTAGAGTTTAACTCTAAAAATCTCAAACCATTGTCTTGCTCGGAGTCTTAGGCTAGGTTTACATTACCACTTACTTTGGTATAAATTATGTCACTCGGGAGTGTGAATAAGCACCCCCCTGAGCGACATAAGTTATAACAACCTACCACCAGTGTGGATAGCACTATGTCAGTGAGAGAGCTTCTCCCACTGACATAGCTACGGCCTCTTGTGGAGGTGGATTTATTATGCTGAGGCACAGAGCGTCTTCACCAGACGTACGCTAAAGCGGTGCAGCTGCACTGATATAGTGCTTCTAGTGTAGACTAGCCCTTATAATAATATTATCTAGCTCTTACTTAACACTTTTCATCAGTAGATCTCAAAGGTCTAGGTGCCTAGTGGGCTTTTCTATAGCCTCTAACTCCCATCGAGAAAGGGATTCTCAGACGCCAACAAGCTGAATGGGGACTTGCCTAATTTGATCTAGTGCACTTGATAGGCACCTTCCTCCATTCTGGAGCCTCATCCACAATTCCTTGCCTGAAGTTAGGCACCTAAACCAAACCAGCCCCTAGCATCTGAAACAGTCTGTCGCCAGCTTGCACTTGATGCATCCCTTACACTTGCCCAAGGTTTCCCTGTGCCACCCAGCTGTCTTTTGTATGGGTGTGCTGCCCTCCCCACCTGTTGGGGCCACTCGCTTTGGGATTTGACAGCTATCAGGTCTGAGCATGCCTCCAGGAGTGGGCTCCACTAGCGAGAGAGGTGTCCCCCCGCACACCTAATTTGAGAATCCTGCTTCAAGGCCGCAGTGAGGGATCTGAGCTGCTTATTAACTGTGGCATGGTATCAGGGTTTAGGAGGCTTTGCAAATGCTGACCAGCAGACATTAGGGAGGGCAGGGGACTTAAGTGCCTACAGGGAGTGGTAGCAGCTGATTGACTTTTGAAAAATGTCCTTTTTCAGCAGAAATGCTGAACCTATGTGCCTAAACAGGCATCTTTTGAGTATCTGGACTCTGACACTGGGCGGGAGGAGGGGGAAGCTCCCTGAATGGGGTGTGTGGAGGTTTAGGAGGGAGAGTGAAGGAAGGAACTACTTGGGGTGGGGGTGAGGTAGCCAACTCCAGGCTAAGGAGGAGTATCACAGCTCCTCCAGGTTTTGTTTTCTGCTTCCTAGCCCAGTCCTATGCCCTGTGGCAGCTTTTCCTGCTCCTCTAGGTCCAACTTTCATCTCCATCCTCCATCCCTAGCTGTGTGCGAGTTTATGTGGGGGTGAAGTCCCTACAACATTTCCATTGCAGGGGCACTACCTTAATCCAACCCCTCCACGCCCTCCCGGTTCTACCACCCCTGTTTGATACTGTTGTGATGAGAGCCATATAAGTACCTTGATAGAATGGAAGAGTGACCCCCACCAGGTGTGGCCCATATTGTCATCCTGCTCTCCCTCCCTTCCCCTCGCAGATTTCCTGGTATTCACTTTTTAAAATCCTGCAGCCTAATCTTTCTGCCCACTCCTCCACCTTTCTTACAACTGTCTCATCTTGCACCTCAGAGCTGCTTGTTTTTTTTTTATTTTTTTTTATTACTAATCCTCCAAACTGAATTGTACTGTTAATGTCTTTTACACACCTTCACTTTCTCCTTTTCCTTCATATTCATCATCTCATTTTTCCAATGCCAAGGTTGGGTAAGTCAAAGGTTATGAGCAGATTCCATCATTGTCTATTTTGAGCTGCCAGTGGTGAGCATACCTGTTACAATACCCTAAAAAGGCATTATGAAATGTGTTCTCACAGTATCGCTTTGACACTGTCTCCCCTTATATTTAAGGCCAAGCCCCTGATCCTCTTTGCTTCTGTTTTTCTACCAGGAAACTACAGCGAGAAATCCATACCTATATCACAGAAGGTTATGAGGATCAACCAATTAACATTTGTAAAGCACTTTGAAGATGAAAACTGATGTGCAAGACCTAAATACTGTCATTTTCACCTTACTCTAAAACAACTGATATACCCCACTGCTGGAAAGATGGTGGATTGGGTGAAATAAAGTGGTCTGATCCAGTATGGTAAGTCCTATATTTCTGTACATTGGATGAATAGCTCTTTCCAGGTTAAATTTACTAGAATCTTAATCAGATCTGGTTTTGCCTTAATTCACAGTTCAGCTTTTCTACATGTGCATTTTGGCTTGATTCACACATTTTAGCGTAAATGGAAAATTTACAATTTAAATGTAGCATAAATGAAAACAGAACTCTGGATGTTGGATAAACCACATTGAACATTAGCACAATGATCTCATCAAGTGTGTCTGATCTATTGTCAAAGTATTATGGGAGCCCCATTAAACATAAAAGAAGCTATCATATATATTTTTTGCCATATGTGATGAGCCTCCCAAAAATGGAAATTGGACATTAGTCATACCAGCATAATAATTAGAACTTTAGTTCCCAGCAATTGTTTTGGATTATGTGCTACTAAAAAAGAAAAGAGTAGGAGTCAACAAACTCACCTCATTGGGAAGAACTTTCAGATACTGAATTGCATTTTATGGCCCTTCTTTCTCATCTGAATTCATTAACATCATTTACATATATATGAGGGTTGTGTAGGGCAGTATTCTGCCATTGCACCATAAGCACAATTAGACGAGACTTCAGTTCCAAATTCCACTGATTTACACCCCATGGAATCACAATGTGCAATGTATATAGAATATAGCTCTTCTAGTTTTAGAACTATGCAGATACTCAGCATGCAAAATTTCTACAGCTTCAGACCATTTATATAAACCCCATGCGCTAACTGTGGTGATGATGCAGGAGTAGACAAAATGGTGTTAGGATGGCTTCATTGTTTCACCTCCGATGGTGTGATAGAGTGGTGCTTATTTTCTCAGAAAGCTGTCATCTGCAGAGTCCCATGGGACTGAGTCTTGTAATTTCTCATCAGCATGCATGTAAGGCTGTTTGGCGAGATCATGAGATGCTCAAATAAAAATGCCACCAATATGTCAGGACACCTAGCTATGTCCCTTCTCAGCAAGTATGGATACTGCTGTTTCTCCGTTAACCCACTATCTGGAGGAAACTCAATCCTGGGTGAAAAGTAGTAGCTCAAATTCAGTGCAGGTAAGATAGAGGAGATTCTAGCAGGTATGGAAAAAAATGGAAGTAGTGGGACCTACAGCTTGCCCACCTATTGTGGACATCTACAGCCTTTTATTGTAAAGGTGAGGCACAATCTGAGGACTCTTTTGAGTTCATTGCTTTTTCTAGACATCCAAAGACCAAGAAAGGCCAGAAATGTCATCTTCCCTAGGTGATTGACTGCCCATTTCTCCTGGCTACAGATCTAGCTACATGCTCTATTTCTATTATTACTACTACTACTACATGCTCGACCTAGGTCTGACTGTGAAAGTAACATGAAAACTACTCTACAGATGGCCTAGCATGCAGCATCCTATTACTAACCAAGTTTGAATGATGAAACCATATCAAATCAGTGCTTCGCTTTTTGAACTGGCTAGCCCTTATCTTTACAGTTTTCAGTGGGCAAAATGCCAAGCTGTTTTGGGTAACCTTTTCCACATGATCTAATCAGAATAAGCTGCCCAAGTATGGAGAAAAGCTAAGCCTGGGACTAGATATCACCTTCATCTACTCTTCTAGTTACTTCTTACTGCAACCCACGGACATACCTTGGGTTTTGTCTGGATTAAGGCTCATCTTGCTTGCTCTCATTCATTTTTGTTTTATGAGGATGAGTTATTCATTCCACTGCACAAGCTATTTCTAGTGTGATAGCTATGCAGAACTGGGTCTCTTGAGCTTACTCAATACACCTCAGCCCACATATCCTTAAGACTTCTCCTAACAGCCTTGTAAATACATTGAAAAGAAGGGGATATAAAACTGGCTCCTGTCATATTCCACACAAGAACATTTGGGGCCAACAAGCAATTGCCCAAAACTAGAACTGGTAGAAAAGTTATAAAATTTAAATGTTTTTTTTTTTCTTTAAAAAATTGAATCCATACAAATGGGTCAATTTTTAATGCAAGCTCTGTCAAAGTTTCATCCCATTTTTTGACCAGCTCCACCTAAAACTCTTTTAAGAACTCTCAGAGGGAATTAATGGATTCATTAAGAAACAGGTTGACTGGTTGAATATTCTGTCAAAACTTCTGATAATTGGAATTTTGTCTAAACAAAATTTTTCATGAAAAGGTGTCTATGGGAAATTTCAGCTTGGAATTTTAAATCAGGTGTATCATACCCATTCTCATCTAAGGACCAGGTTCCCTGGCTGGATTTTATCTCCCATCATGCACTGCGACCAGGCACTCCTATTATTCACTGAAGATGTTTGGCAAGTGGATAGTATATCCAGGAGATGTAGTCTGACCAGAGAACATGGTCCATACAGGAGAATCAGGACAGAAGGCATGTGAACTAATGCCCCTATGAGTCACCATGGCAACAGTTCTGAATTAAAGTTTTCAGTTGAAAGTGTGTTAAATATTTCACCAAAAATGTCCATGGAAAATTTCAGCAAAAATGAAATTTTCTCATAAATGTTTTCTATGGGTGGAGGACCCCATTTTATGGGCAGTTCAACTGAAAAGCAACTTTTGTCAATTTTCTAGATATTTTCATCCTGCTAGAATTTAAAGGTGCATTGACAGAGTTACTGTAAGGAAAAATCTGTTCAGTATTTCAGGGAATGGTACTCTACTCAAGTGGTAGCTGCTTTATTCTTATTCTTTAGTACTTTTACACATTTAGGGTCAAATTATGATTTATATGAATAATGGACCTGATTTGCCTCCTGTCCATTTTTACAGCCATGTCAATCTATTGTCACCTTACAATTACTGCTGAATTTTCACTGGTGCTGTAAGTGAGAAGAGAGGTAGACCTGTGACTGGCAACTACAGAATACAATACTATGACAGATATGGTAATTTTCTGGACAAACACTACTGAATTAATATTTATTCATTAAGGTTTAACTTAAATATTTCATGAGTTCCTTGCATTAAAAATGCCAATGGTTATGCATTTTTGTTGGATTATATGCAATGTCTAAAGTGTGTGTGTGGGGGGAGACATGACTAATATAAATCTGGGAAGTCTTATGAGTTTCAAAGGATAATTTGAAAAATGTGCCAGACTAGAATGAACTTTTAAAGTTAAGTAGTTTCCCAGGAAACCTCGAGAGGAAAGTGTAGGCAAATGAATGCCTTGCAGAACTCAGCTTTCTGAGGAGGGGATCTTTGTCTGCTGATTACCTGTAACAAGATTAGAGGCCAAAACTGTATAAAGGTGTGACTCTGATTTGTGGCTGTGCTTTTTTCTGAGCCAAGGCAGTTATGAACTTGTAGCCACAGGCGAAAACCTGTGGTAGAGTGTGAGGGACTGACTCTTACCAAAGCCCTTAGTGGAGGTGGGGTGATCTCTGATAAGCTTATTGGCATGTGTGCATTATTGTTCTAATGTCTTTTTCTGTAATGCTTTCACCTTAACAAATGTGCTTGCTTAAGAGAAGCTGTGTGGTAACTTATGCCCTTTTTATAGGCTCTGAGGAGAAAGCAAAGTAGGCAGTCTGTCTTACTGGGTAGCTCAGTGTAGGCAGAGAACTGTGCAGTCTGGAAAAATCCTCATTGAGAGAAAAACACAAGTCTCCAACCAAGAGAGGTGACTAGCTGCAGTTTCTAAAAGCATATTCTCATTGAAATGGTAATTTAGTGTTCCATATCTGGTTTTATAGGCTGCTAATATTTCATCACATTCCATGGAGGTCACAGGGAGCAATCTTTCCACAGGCAGTGACACAAGGAATGGTTGCTGTCTCTAAGGAGCATTTCCTTGAAGTAAGATTTGTTTCTCAGAGTTACAAAAATATAATCTACATGAATAAAAAAAGAAATCTTTCTATTTGTAGTTTGCTCTTAAAATAGAAGGTAAAGGCCATGACCCCTTTTACTAGCTGATCTCAAATTATGTTTAGACCTAGCAATGAATCTAAATGTAACAGAACAGATTTTCATTATAGGCCCAATCCTGCTCTCATTGGAACCACTGGGAGCAGAATGCAGACCCTTATTCTCTACCTCTAAACTACATGCAGTTCAAACTAGATTTTTATATATGTACAGAAGAGGCCTGATTTTCAGAAGCACTGAGCACCCTAACTCTAACTGACATCACCAGGAACTGCAAGTGCTCATGAATTAAAACTCAAGGCATAGCCATAGGCTCAGTGCAAGAATTAAGAAATTCTATACAGGTTATACTTGACCTTAAAATATGGAATGAAATTACTGCTTCCACCCTGAAACACAAGACTGGTACCCAAAAGTCTGAAAGTATTGCACTTCCTGACCAGATTTTAAAAGTAGATGTCCAGTATGTTGTGTGAGAGAACATGATTTTCAATGTTGTATCTAAAAACAATATTATTGCATCCTAGGAAGTTAACTTTGTGGTCTAACTTTTCATAACTGACATTCATGGGCAGTTTATTAAAGATCTATACAAACTGTAAAAGAGCAACTGTAAAATTCATTCATATTACCAGTAGACTCATACCAAGAGCCATTCTGACCATGATGCCCACAATATTTTGATAACTTTCAGCTCTCTGGGTTAGATTCTGAACAGTTTAACATTTTTAACAAAGACATCATTCAATTAGCCTATTTGTCTTTCAAACTATAACTGTGTCATCAACAGGCCAAAAAAAAAAAAAAAAAGCAGGGGCAGAGAGCAGAAAATGAAGGACATATGGTAGTGATGTGAAGAAAAACTTATGGATTGGGGGTGTTGAAATATAAATTTTCTCTTTGGGGAGAAATTAATGAGGATTAAAGGCTATAATACTCCCACAAATTTGGCACCGTTACAGTAGGGCTGTTTTCCCCCTCCAACTTCCACCTTTTGTAGTCATTTACACATGTGTAAAATGGTAATAACAGAGACTGTTTTGCACACATGTAACTGACTAAACAGGACAGTGGAAATTGGGCATGATCTAAGTGCTATTGCTACTGCTGTACAGATTTAAACCATACATCTTAACCACTCTCTACTGTTGATTATTCAATTTGCATTCTTAAAACAACCTAAATATAAATTTATTACAGGTGGCATTGTCTCAGACCAAGGTAACCTGTCTGAGAAGTTCCTAAGTCATATACTAAGACAGTGGTTTTCAACCTTTTTTTTCCCATTTGCTGACCCCTAAAAAATTTCAAATGGAGGTGTGGACCCTTCTAGAAATCTTAGACATAGCCTGCAGACCCCCAAAGGTTAACAGACCACAGGTTGAGAACCACTGCACTAAAGTAATTAGTGTTACTATTTTTGGGCCCAATCCTACTCCTGTTAAAGCCAATAGCAAAACTCCATTTTCCCTTCAAGTGGGGGATTTCAAAGTAAGGTATTAATCTTTCAACTTTTATCCTAAAAAAACAAAAACAAAACACCACTTACCTCTTTCCCCTCAAAACATAGTAAAGTTTTCCATCAAAACAAAATTTGACTTAAAGCTATAAAACCAGAGAGATTCAGAATGAATGCTACCTACTTCAACTGCCAGTCAAACTGGGTGGCTAGGATAGACAAAACAGGTGGTCCCAGATCCGTGCAGTCCTTAGCCTAGTGTGTGAATTAAACATGTCTCCTGAATTTCCTTGCTTTGTAAATTTATCTCATTAGTTTAATTATAATAGTTTATTGATTTAATTGAAATTTACACTATTATAAAGTTGTGAATCGCCTCCCTTCAGTCTCCTACCAATGTCAATGTCTGGTTGTTTCATAATAGAGTTATAGCATCAATAGAATCTGAGAACACTTTCCAAGATACTTAGTAACAATGCAGGTGGTTTCAGACACTTTTTTTTTAAGTGGATTTAAAAAAACCCCCAAACAATTTAAAGGATGGATTTAATTACAGGGAAAGAAATGAATCAAGTGAAAATTAAGGATCATTCATATACAATCTTATATTCAGCTCAGAGCTAATGAGAGCTGTTGTCCTTATTTACTTGCAGGCAAGACAGAACTGGACTCCATGGGTGAAATCCTGGCCCCACTGAAATCAATGGGAGTTTTTGCCATTGTTTTCAGGGGAGCCAGGATGTCATCCGGAGAGTGGGTTATTTCTTTATTGAAATAGAAAATGAGTGCACAGACTCAGGCTAGTCTTTCCTATTTTATTTTTAATAGGAACTCTGTTCCTATTAGTGCTCTGAGAAAGAATCAACTGTAAAAGCAGCAGCAAAACTTACAAAATGCCAGCAGAGAGCTTAAACCTTCAGCCAGCCAGCCAGCAGCTTCCATCATTATCTATGTCCTAGCATCTAAGTAACATGCAGGGACAAATTCAGCTGTAGCATGAATGGGTGCAAGTCTCATGGAGTGTCTTAATTCCTCCCTAACCACAAGCCCACTCTCTTAAGAGCATGTGTAATGGGTTTGGGGGGAGGCCATATATTAACAGCAGGTACAGTATTTCTCCTTCCAGTTTCTATGAGTGCCTTTCTGCTGTGGTAAGACCAGTGTTTAGTCTTTTTTCAAGTCATGTGTGTGTGTGTGTCACACACACAATTATACAGAGTTAAATCTCTGATAGGAGGACAGTGACATTCTCAAAGGGAAAACATTTATTAAAACTCAATTCATAAATACAGATTTAAATTATAACCCTTGAAATAATTGTGACTATTGGTAACTCTTTGAAAGACAACACTTCCAGGGAGTTCTGCCTCAGGTTTTGGTACTTCTTACTATCACAAGCTTAAATGCAAAATATAATTATGCACATGCAAGTTTCTTCTCTGAGAAGGGTAAAACCTCCCAATCTCTGTGGAATGATGTCCAACTCCCCTTAAAGGTGCTTCCATACCCTAAAAGACTGGAAACAAGTCATAGTTCCAGAGTCTCCTTCAAACTTTGTCTGTCTCTTTAGTGAGAAGTCGGCAATTTGCATAGGCTGCAGCAATTCTAGTTGTCTTCTCCTGTGGAGTGAGGGGACCTATAATCTGAACCCAATGAAGTGGCAAGTCCCTGGAACACAATCCTTGTAGCAGATCCTTCCTTCTGGTTCTTGCACTGCTCCACTGCTGAGTTTGTCAGTCTGGCTCCCACTCATATTTATAAACTCCTCCCTGTCTCCCTGATTTCCCATTGGTTCCATTCTCAGAGTGACTCAGTCCTGCCAGGCTGTTTGCCCTTAATGGAAATCATCCACGTAGCTTCGAACAGCTCATGGCCATACTTAGTACCCATCTCACTCAGTTTCTGGATGTTTCTTGCCCATGTAGAGTCATTCTGTCCAGCTGCATAAAGGCTGCAGGCACACAGAGACTTCCAAACAAAGAACTATGTATCCTCTCCCACTGTTTCTTATTTACACCACTAAATGCTGCAATGCAAACTTGTGGTTACATATGCTCCTGGATTGTCATTCTCAGCTACTGTCCTCATGTAACCTTGGTGATTTTGTTCTAAGACCCTGCCTACAACTGGGAAGTTTTCTAAAGATTTCTCCCCACTGTTGCTAACATTGATGCAGCTCAGCACATTTTAATGTTGGTAGTTCTAGTGTAGATGTTGATAAACTCACTACAACTGCCAACTTTCTATTCCTTGAAGGCACGCCAGAATTGTTCAGACACTGACACAAATCCTCTTCTATGTTTGTGAAGAATTCTCTATTTGTGCAGATGCTGTACGAGATGATTTGTGATTAAGCCCTGAGTAACTCCAGCAGGCATTATTGCAGTTGAAGTGTAAATCAGATACTTTTGTTGATGTTTAAGTTAGTTCAGGTTAAAAGGACTTTGCAATGGGATATATGGGTCTGAAGAAAAAGAAACCCTTAGAAATCTTTAATATAATGGACAAGATTTTCATCTTTCTTCCCATCTAGCTATTTATTACACTCACTGTTCAAATTCTGCCTAGTTTTTTTTGTATGCACAATTGTGCTATACCTGTACTTTTCCAGAAAAGGAAAACTCTTTGATTCCAGCAATGTTTAAAGGTTTAAATGTGCATAAACTGAAAGAAAAATAAACTGGTTTATTTTAAATATAAGATAGAAAATAAGCTTTAATCCTATTGTTACTGAAACATCTGCTGAGGTCTCAAGCACAAAGAAGTACACTTTAGCACAAATAGGCACAAAAAATTGCTTATGTGCTGTATTTTGTTGTTTACCATCAGCCTGGGGTTAAGGATCACAAAGGAGGATGTATGAACTGCATTTGTTTGTCAATCTGTATATTGCAGATCTGTCAGGCACCCCTGTTGGCCCTTTCTCATACACAAGCACAAGGGGAGTAAAAACAATACTGCTGTCCTTTTTGGCCTAAACAGTTAACTAATATTCAGGGCCTTGCAGGTTGTTTCTGTTAGGAGGAGAAATTTATGATAGAATTGGGTATTTCTTTAATGCAATCCTATTTATTTGCAAAGAAATGTACATAAAATCCTAGGTCAGGCAAGAGTTAAAATTTAGCTAACAGCAGGGGTGAAAATAACTTAAAGGACTTACTGGTATTCCGGAGTCCTGAGCAGGGGCGTGGCCTCAACTGGAAGAGGTGGGGCTTTTCAAGATTTAAAGGCCCTGGGGCTCCGGCTGTGTCTGGGGGCCCCAGGGCCTTTAAATCAACCCAGAAGTACCAGCTGCAGAGGCGGCTGGGAGCCCCGGTGCTCAGGGGCGAATTAAAGGGCCTGGGGCGCCAGCCACCACGGAGCTCCAGGCCCTTTAAATCACCACGGAAGCCTGGCTGCCCAAGCTCCGGCAGAGATTTACAGGACTTGGGGCTCTCCGCAGCGGCCGGAGCACTGGGCCCTTTAAATCCCTGCCCGAGCCCAGCTGCCGGAACTCCGGTGGTGATTTAAAGGGCCCGAGGCTCCCCACAGCGGCTGGAGCCCTGGGCCCTTTAAATCACCGCTGCGGAAGCCAGTCCAGTGCAGCACGGCGTACTGGCTCTTGCCGGTACATCGTACCAGACCATACCGGCTTACTTTCACCTCTGGCTAACAGCTAAGACAGAAACCGCAGATCAAGCAGGAATGCTTAAGTAGCCCAAAGGCACTGCCAACTGTAAACACTTGATAAACTTATATAGTCAAATGTCCGCCCAGTAACTCAGCTCTTAGAACAGAACAAACCCTCCCTCCACAGCCCACCGGATATCTGTAAGCACTCATCTCTCCCCACCCCGCCTCTTTCCCCCGCAAGGTAGCCATAGATATTTGACGCAATCAGGATGACTTCTATATGAACATACTGTTCCTATTTTTATCTTTGTTCAGGGTTCTCTCTTGACTTGTACCAATGTCTGTCTCTGTATGTACAGGTAAATGCAAATGAATTGATAAGAGAATGTATATAACTTGCCACTGTGGCACCATATTGTGAAAAGCTGTTTTTCAGTCTCCCCGTACCGTGAATAAATCCCCTTCAGTATTGTCTGTGCTTGCCTGATTCTTGGGGAAAAGAATCTTTTTGCCTAACACCTCTTTCCCTGAACTCACAGAAACAAACAACAGAAGATTGTTTCCTTGCTCACAGTTCCAAGCCTCACTCCAGCCTGCACTTTACCCAAAAAAGTACCCTCTCATGTCTCTCTCCTAGAACACTGCTAAAAGTGCTTCTTTTACTGTCTCCTACCTTTTCTGATTGCTTTCCTCCAAGCTTTTGGCTGCTGACTCCACAGACAAACAGCTGCAATTCCATTAATCCCTCTGTTTCTGGTATCACTAAACAGAAGGGCATTTTCATAGATTCTAAGGCCTGACTTCCTGTATAACACAGGCCCTAGAACTTTCCTAAAATAATTCCTAGAGCATATAATTTAGAAAAACTTCCAATCTTGATTTAAGAATTGTCAATGATGGAGAATCCACCATGACCCTTAGTAAATTGTTCTAATAGTTAATTACTCTCACTATTAAAAACTTGCATCTTATTTCAGGCCTGAATTTGTCTAGCATCAACTTCCAGGTATTGGATCATCTTATATCTTTCTCTACTGGATTGAAGAAAGCATTACCAAATACATGTTCCTGTTTGGAGGTACTTACTATCAAGTCATCCCTTTAATCTTCTTGTTAAATTAGAGTGAGCTCCTTGAGCCTTTCACTATAAGGGTTTCTAATCCTTAAATCATTATTGGGGTTCTTCTCTGAACGCTCTCCAATTTAACAACCTCTACCATATTGCTCCCTCTACCATAACAATACACTACATAATTAATCGGTGGAACTCAAAGGATTTAAATGTTGAATAGGATTCAAAAAAGGTTTAGACATTTGTGTGTGTGTAGTGAGCACATTCACAGTTCCTTTGGATAGAGTAAAATATGCACAAGGGATATATACCCATATTATTAAGACAGTGTAGGCAAAGGGGAAAAAAGCTTCCCTTAAACTCAGGTTATTCCATCACTGTCTATTATGAGAATTTTGCACTTTCCCTTAAAGCATCTGGGGTTGGCTATTGCCAGCAACAAGATATTAGATGAACTATTGGGCTAGCATGGTGACTTCTGTGTTATTACAGTTGTGCCCATAGCAAGTGGAGCAGTGACAACTGGCCAAAAGTTCCTTCAGTGTAGTGCAGAGGATTGAAAAATGCAGTGGAAGACCCTTAAAAGAAGGTGAAAGGGGAAATAGAACATACCTGGCATGCTCCCTACAAAGCCACCCACCTATACAATAGATGTGTGTTACATGTGATCTGCTGTGCTTGAGCCACAGAGGAAGTGAGTCTTGCTCCTATCCCATTTTACACATGGACTTAATAGGGATCTGCAGGAGAGATGTTGTGCCAAAGGTGGGACAGAGCCTGGGAGAACTTACTCCATGTACTGTAGTACAGTCTGGCAACTCAAATACCACTTGAAAAGTCAGCAAAAGTAAACACATCCACCATTAACTCTTGCTTTGTGTATTCTAACAGCTGGGGGAAGGCTTATGATAAGATGCAGGTTTGGTACAAGAGCTAGTGGTACTGAAGATCCTGAGGGATCTTGCTGCTGGATGAAGGAATCATCCAGGGAACAGCTACAGCATAGCTGCTGTAAGATCCACAGTGTTGGAATTTGATTTTCCTCTAGTCACTTGAAGGTCACGCACCCTATCCCTTCAGCATGGCCAGAACATACTAACCCTAGAGGGGAGACAGTAGGGGAAATGCTGCAAATCTGAACTCATACCATTTTCAAATCCCTTTCCCACCTCCCACAGATTTGTCTGCAGGAAGGAGTACTAGTTTCTGATTGCATGGCTTTATTTTTCTCTAATGTTCACCATCAACTATGTTTCAAACTACAGAAAAATAGAAGTTTCCTCTTTTCCAGGTGTATCTACCAATGGTGAATGGCTTTAGTACTCATGAAAGAGTACTGGTAGATAGCAACAGCCAGGGCCAGGGTGGGCAGGCAGCTTCATGCAAGCCTCCCCGCACAACTCTGCATCAATCCTGACATCTGTCTCTCTGCTGTACTAGTGCTGAGGTTTTCCTGAGTGACTAAAATGGGCCCCAGTTCTGTAATATATACAAACTATTTTGGGTTCAACCAAATGGCACAAGTAGTCATGCAGCTGGTGCAATGCATTAGTGCCCTGTGATGTCCAGGCCTGACTGCAAGAACCCAATTAACTTGCAAACAGGAAGACATGTTGGACTCAGAACCATTCTTTGGCTACATTGGAATTCAGATGTTGACTTTTCAAACTAAAACACATATGAATCATGGAAAATATTTCCTTCTTAACCCCTCAAAGCACCCACTACTTGTGGACCTATGCACCATACAGTTGTGTGTTGGCTTGAGAAATTACAACTCCTGTGCCAAAGGTTAATTTATAGTATTCATCCAACTTTAGTTGCATGGTTTTAAAACTGTAAATAAATTCCTGTTCTTAAACAGCACAGGTTTTCAAAGCAGGGAGTATAATCCCCAGCCTATAAAAGGAAAAGATTTAAAGCAGAAATAGGACATTTGACTTCTGCATATTTTGAACATTTAATCACTCTCTTGGTAATATGGAGTAAGTTAGACTAGCAGCATTTTTTTCAGCTGCTTCAGGAAAATACCTTTCTTTAATAAAGTCTTAATGGGCTGTAGGCTGATTTAGAGTTTGATCATGCTTTTGCTGAAGCTAACTGTACAACCATTACTGACTTCAATAGGGAACAGGACCTTAGGTTGTAAGCTCCTAAAGGCAAGAACCACAATATTTTGCTGTTTTTGCAGTGTCACTTATTCTTACGAAGCTCATTATATGTTAATAAAAGGTTTTATTTTAAAATGCTATACTAAAATACTTTCAAACTAGATTCAGTGAGGTTAGGGACAGAAGCCCACAGACAAGTATATAAACAAAAGGTGACCTTAAGAGAGGGTGAGATGTTTGGGGGTTGTGGGAAGGAACATGGAAAATTACATTAGGGTCAAAGGAGCAACAAGAATTAAATCATTAGGCGAATCTGATCAACAATTTAGATGTCTGTACACAAATGCAAGGTTTATGAGGAATAGAAATGGAAGTATTAGTACATAGGCTAAATTATGATTTAATTGGCAGGAGAGAGACTTGGTGGGATAAGTGTTCATTTAGAAAGGACAGGCAGAGAAAAAGTGAGAAGCAGTTGCATTATACATAAAGGATTATATACACTTGTTCTGAGGTCCAGAGGGAGGAGGTGAGAGTCTTTGGTAAAAATAAATGGGTTAAAAATAGAGGGTGATGTCATGGTGGGGTCTAATATAGACCACCAAATCAGGAGGAGGAGGTGGATGAGGCATTTCTAAAACAAATAATAGAAATATCCAAAACACAGGACCTGGTAGAAACAGGGGCTTTAATTACCCAGACATCTCTTAGGAAATTAATACAGCAAAGCTCAAAATTTCCAGTAAGTTCTTGGAATGCATCAGGGACAACTTTTTGTTCCAGAAAGTGGAGGAAATACCTAGGGCAACAGCCATTTTAGACTCGATTCTGACCAATGGGGATGAATGGGTAGCAAATCTGAAGGTAAAAGACAATTTGGGTGACTGTGATCATGAAATGATAGATTTCATGATTCTAATGAAAGAAAGGAGTGAGAACAGCAGAATAATGATAATGGCCTTCAAAAAACAGACTAACAAACTAATAGAACTGGTCGGTAAGGTCCCACGGGAAGAAAACCTAAGGGGAAAAGGAGTTCAGGAGAGCAGGCAGATCCTCAAGGAGACAATATAAAAGGCACAACTGCAAGCTATTCCAATGCAAAAGAAAACTCTATAGAAAGAATAGGAAGCCTGGCTCCATCAGGAGCTCTTTAGTGACCTGAACATCAAACGGGAATCCTACAAGAAGTGGAAACATGGTCAAATCGATAAGGAGTACAAAAGAACAGCACATGTATGTGGGGACAAAATCAGAAAGGCTAAGGCACAAAATGAGTTACACCTGGCCAGGGACACAAAAGGCAACAAGAAGAGGTTCTCTTAATCCATTAGGAGCAAGACAAAAGAAAGTGTAGGTCCTCTACTTAGTAGGAAAGGAGAACTAGTAACTGATGACATCAAGAAAGATGAGGTGCATAATGCCTATTTTGCTTTAATCTTCACTAAAAAGGTTAATGATGACCAGACACTCAACATAATTAATATTAACAAACAGGGGAAGGCACGCAAACCAAAATAGGGAAAGAACAGGTTAAAGAATATTTAGATATAATAGATGTATTCAAATCAGCAGGCCTGATTAAATTAATCCTAGGGTACTTAAGGAACTAGCTGAAGTAATCTTGGAGATGTCAGCAATTATCTTTAAGAACTCCTGGAGGACTGGAGAGGTCTCAGAAGACTGGAGAAGGGCAAACATAGCACCTATTTTTAAAAAGGGGAACAAGGGGGATGAGGGAATTGTAGACCAGTCAGCCTAATTTCTATACCTGGAAAGATGCTGGAGCAAATTATTAAATGATCATCTTGTAAGCACTTAGAGAATAATAGGGTTATAAGAAATAGTCAGCATGGATTTGTCAGGAACAAATCATGCCAAACCAACTTAATTTCCTTCTTTGATAGGATTACTGACCTAGTGGATAGAGGGGAAGCAGTAAACATGATGTACCTTGATTTTAGTAATGCTTTTGACACAGTTCCACATGATATTCTTATAAGCAAACTAGGGAAGTGTGGTCTAGATTACTATTAAATGGGTGCACAACTGGTTGAAAGACCAAACTCCAAGAGTAGTTATCAATGGTTTGCTGTCAAATTGGGAGGGTGTACCTAGTGGGGTTCCTAGTTTTTGATATACTACTTTAAGGTGTGGTGGTTTACTGGTTAGAAATGGTACTGGTACCTTCATAATTTAACCTTATGTCACGCTTGTGCTGCCTTAGCGTATAAATATATTTATGGTGGCTTGTTCTGTATTTTGGATGTTGAAGTTTTACAATGAATCTACGCAATTCTAGCATTAAACAGGATATGTGGGTGTAAAGAGCTGTAGCTACATACACGTATTTCATGGATGCGAATTAAGCCTAGGCTCTTCAGCACCAAAAGCACAAGTCTCTACTCCCTGAGCTAAAGGAGAATTCCTTGCGGCCAACCACTGGAATGGGTAGACACATACTAGGCCAAACTTGGCTCACATGTCTGAAGTCCATATGAGATCAAATCTCATCTGCAGTGTTACTTTGTAATAAACTATGGCTACATACAGACACCATCCTACATAAGACAAAATGCCATGGAGACTCCTTGGCTCTAATAAGTTCATAGTTATCCATTTGCAATTTTTTTTAAAACCTTCAGAGACAAATCTCACACTCAAATGACCCTAGGAGAATAGCCATGGACTTTCCCTTGGACAGTTGTCTTATATGTCTGCTCAGTAATCAGTAACAGAATTAACAGTTGGTCTATTTATAGACCCATCATGACAACCCCTATCTCCCAGACTCAAATAACCTGACTTCCCCTTTTCTATCAGCTCTAGGATGGTGCCTGTTACATATTAACATGGCTCTTGGCAAGATGGGGTGGGGGCTCACTGTGATTATCAAGCTAACTTCATCCAAAGTTCATCCAAATTTCATCCCGAGGTATGAGGTAGTACTAGAACACAGTGTACAATCCAAACCAAGGATTCTACTAGCTCTCATTCATAATGGCATACTGAGCTTCTGGGATCTTAAAACACTGATCTTTATCAATACACAAATGAAAACATCACTTGATTCCCTTCCTTCCCCTTCCCCTACAGAAAAAACTCCCTATATTAAACTTCTGAATCTTTCTGCAAAGTAATCATGAATTTGTTTTTAATTGGAAAAATTAGGCTCAGAGGACATTTTCAAAATCACTTTCCCCTTCATTGAAAGCTACCTTCGGATAACTTACTAATGAGCTACCTCCTGCTCCGTTTCCTCTTGGCTTAAACAGTCACTAAGTTGCTACTGAGCAGGCTGGTACACAGGCACAACCTTACATACTGCTTAGCCCTTCTGTGCCTAAGAAAAGCCACTCTAAAAGGCTAAAAATATGTAAATATATTGTTCAAGGAATAAAGAGATTTTTCACATGTGGTTGTTCGTTTCCCATCAAAATGTTGTTGTCAGGTGAATAAGAGCAGATCTTTTCACCATAAACCTGAGGAGTTTCTAATTAATATTTTATTCAAGCAGCCTTTATTCAAAGTGCTAATTTTCTAACCCCAGCTCCTAAGATCTCTTTCCTACAAGTTTCAGTGGTAGCCGTGTTAAGGTGCCACAAGGGCTCCTTGTTTATTTTTTTTTCCTACAAGTGTTCTCCCAATAGGGCTTAGTCCGTCTCCTTCAGCTCATGTTTACCCCAAAAGTAAGCCTGAGGTGATACACACAAGGACATAGCCCCCCTGCAATCAGTTAAAGAGAAGATGATGGAAACATTTAAGCTCCCTGACTCCAGGGCCAAAATGTTTCCAGTATTGAATGGGGTGGGTAAGGGATATCTGTGGCAGAAATCTAAGAAGAGTCTTCTCATTTGCTATATGCGCTAGGATGTCTTGACTATCTTTACAGCAAAATCACTACTTTATTAGCAGTGTTAGGTTTCAAAACTGACAAGAATAGACGAGGCCCTGACAAAATCATTAGAGAATTTCAACCTAGAAATTATAGACCTCCTTGGCTACTATTATAGTGAGATTAAGAGAAATACAGAAATAAATCAATAGATGAGATGGTCACACATGATCTTTGGAGGTGAAAAGGCATAACAGCAGAGTAATGCACTGGTGAATCAGGCATCTGGTTCTCCTGGCCTAGACCTACTTGTAAGATAATGACATAGTTAGTTACATTGTGTCCCTGTCAATGAAAAAAAATTCTTAAGGTAAAGAAAATGATCTGTCAAATAAATTGAAGAGCAGCAGAGAGGTCCAGTGCTAATTATTTCAGTAAAGAAAACAAGCCCATTCCAATCTACTTTGCAATAAATATCTTGTAGGGAAGGATGGACAATGTATCTCATTAAACATTTAGTTCTTTTTAGAAACAAACTCTTGAGAGTTTACAAGGCAGTTTAGCACTTTTAGGAATGTTTGAAAAAAATGTGGTTTTGTTTTTTGGGGAAATTGGGCAAGTTCAAAAACAAACATTTCCTGAATCAAATAGATCAGTTGACAACTTGTAGGGAAAACAAAACAAAAAAAAAATGGAAAATAAATAAACTTCTAGGTTTATAACTGCATCACCTCATGTTCCCTGGAATCTCTGTTCTTGATTTGCTCTCTTCTGCAACCATTCTCTTTACTGCTAGGAAGCTTGCCTTTTCCTTTTCAGGTGCTAGTCCTTCTTCATGTTACTGCTCATCCCTTCTCTGCACATTTCTCTGTCTTTACCACTGGACTTGCTGTCTGTAGCAAATCACAGCAGCCCTTCTGTTCTCCAACATCCTCTCATTCCTTGAGATTTCCTGATCCAGACAACTACTTCATTTTACTCATCTCAGGACTGACTCAATTACTGAAATAGCCATTTGATCAAGCCTCTGTTGTATAATCTGAATGCCTAATTAAAGAATAAATGAGCTGTCCTCCTCCTCAACCAAGCAATCTGCATGAAAAGAGGGGATGAGGAAGAGTAAACACAGGCCAGACATACAAAATTATATAATCAATGCATGGGATACCAAGAAAGAATAAACCATCTGATGCTGCAGAGCTTAAAGCCCTGACATGGCATTGACACAGCCAGTGCTAACCACAGACTGATAGTAGCCCAAAATGTTTTAAAATGAAACAAAAGTTAAACTAGCAGCTGGAGCACCAGGAATAAATAAAATGCTCAGAGAACTGCTGAAGCTTGACAAGTCAAAGTCACTCACAAACTATAGGGAGAGCCAGGTGGCACAGCAGCAGTTAGTTTCATTAGAAGTAGCAACCCAAAAGAGCGAGTCCGCTGATCATGAAAAGAAAAGAATTGAGGATGAAAGAATTAGGTTCAACTTGAAAAGCTGAGGTGCCCTATCCACCGCTAGAGCCAGTGATTTTTAACTTTGATCTATGGAGCTTCTCCATCTGTTCTTGTGATAGGCACATGGACTGACAAGTAGAGATTTCTCGGTACTGTCTAGTTGGAAAAAATAGAATACGCTACACAAAAAGGGATTACAGGCCAGGCATATCAAATGACATCTTGTCCTAAATACCAATAGCTAGTTCTGTCTACCCAGGGATCTCAAAACACTTATCAATCCTCACTGTTGCTATAGGTCAAACTCAGCAACAGGGAAAGTAGGCACAGCTTCAAATGACTTAATTAGGAGAAGCTCTTGCTTCAGTCAGGTCTGGCTCCTGGATCTGTTATCTAGCCACATGATTCCACTCCTACACCAGACACTCCCTCTGACAATTATTTACATATTTTAGCCCAGCCCATAAAAACTTATTCACCTTTGGAACTCACCTTCAAACATTTATTCACCTAGTCCATATGCCCCAAGTGACATTTATGGAAAATCAGAGAGACCAGGAGCCTGGAAATCTCAAAACTTTCATAAGGGATGAATGGAAAAAACCCAGACTCATTTTTAATGTTGTGGTTTGCTGAATCTTTAATTTCTTGTCGTCCAACAAGAATAATGCTAATAGTGTTGAAGGGCACTTTCAGGAATGGATAATTTGGTTATCAAATACCTTATTTACCCTTCAGCCTTTAATTCAATTTCATACAAACCCATTTATTATATTACATACTAGTAGTTTACTTTGAAAATTACTTAATTAGACAATGAGTGCTTTACTTTGTAAGCATAATAGTCTTTTAACTTAATTTTTTTCATGTATAACTATATAAAATAAAATATAATATAGCCCTGATCCTACAGTTTGCTCTGAGTGGAGAGACTCCTGCACCCACATGGAGTCCCACTGAACAATTTTTATAGTGTCTCTAAAAGGTGATACGGTACTTCCAGGATGGTGGTTGCAGAACTAGTAAGTCAACATTGCAAATCTCTGTTGTTCACGTGTGGCCAGATCCTCTGATAGTGTAAATTGGTGCATCACTATTAACGTCAATGGACCTATGCTGCTTTACTCCAATTGAGGAGCTGACCACCACAGAGAACTAGTGATTTGTGTGGTAAGATAGCCATAGGGCAACAGATATCCAGAGTGTCGGGATATTCCTGACTATTGGCAATGACATGTTCACACAAGTAATCAACTATTATAATTTAACTGTCTTTTTTTGTTAGCCCTTGTCATTGGCCAAGTCCCTGCTCCATATAGTGGTGTGCTCAGTACAATTGGCAAAATATAATCGGACCTCTACTTTGATGTGGAGACCTTTGTTTGACCAGAGGCTATTCATCCTTCCAAAAGTTTGTTTTTCCTAATCTTCTATGAATATCTTTATCACAGCCGACCTTCAAATGGCATCACACTCACCATATAGCAGAACTCTTCTACTGGTTTGATTTCTTTTTAATCGATGTGCACCTTTGCATCTGTCATCCACTTTCCTACTTTCATAATCTTGGTTTTCTCTGCATTTACCTTCAATCCAATTTTTGCTGCTTTCTGTCTACCTCTGATGTGAGGGCAATCATTCCTTTCCATATCATACTTAGTAAAGCAAAGACAAGGTCATGTAGCTCATCTCCACTAACCCATTTTACACTATCCATGATGTCTTTTGTTGACCACTTCCTCACCCAATCTATTGCTAATGCAAAGAAGATTGGTGATAACATATACCAATCAAGTTAAAGAAGCCAGCAGAGGCCTCAGACAGGGAAAAGCTCCTATGGTTGACAGAATTCAAGCACATATACTAAAGGTGGGAGGCAAAATTCTGCTTGTGTAGAAAACCCAACTAAAACATGGGTGAAAAACAAGTGCCATAAGACTGGAAAGATAGTATCATCATGGTATTGCCAAAAAAACATGATTGTACTCAGTGGGCAAACCGGAGAGCTATTGCATGGCTGTCAGTCCCATGCAGCATTTTGACTGCCATCATGCTGATCAGTATGAAGGTAGTGGATGAAATAGTATCAGAAGAACAGGCTGGGTTCTGTCCAGTTAGATCATGTTGTGAACAGATGTTCACTCTTCAACAGGTCATCAAAAAGCTACTGTTTGTCAAAAAAGTTGATAAAGTAGATTAAGATGGGTTAAGAAAGTGTTTGACTGTATCTACAGAGAGACCCTGTGGAAAATGGCTTGACTGTATGTTATACCAGCCAAATTGATCAACATAATAGGGAGTTTACATGATAGAAGTAGATGCACAGTAAGATCGGATACAGAGCTGGGGGCGTGGTTGGATGCTGTTACTGGAATTAGACAAGGGGTGCGGTATCACCAATCGTCTTTGCGTTAGGAATCTTATCATTATCAACTTGATTTGTTTTAACAACATTCCATTAACATCTTAAATGATTGCAAGGAACACTTCTGTACTATTTGTATAATAACTTTATCCTGAAGACACTTTGGAATACTGGACACCCTGATTGTAAGTAAAACTGACCAAACAAGTCAGAAGAATGTTTTAACTAGAATACTCTTGATCTAGATGAAACCTTTTTAATACACACAGAAACCCACAGAACCACAAAAATAAAAACTTTATAACCTGTTCCGCCTTCTCCTCCAAAAGGGGGTGTCAGATGGGATTGCCTGGGCTGGCTTGTGAACAAGACCGCTCCTGGCTTTCCCAGAAATTCAGTTATCCAGTTAGTCTACCTCTGAGCCTGTTTTCCCTGCCAGCTTGGGACTTCCAGAACCGTGCCTTGTTGAGCCAGACATGCTAGCCTGCTGTAACACAGACCCAGCGTCTGGGCCACATCCCCAAAGCTGTAGGCTTTAAGTGAAAACAGCTCTGCAGGTTACCTGACTCCAGGACCCAGACACCCAACGGGATCCAAACCCCAAATAAATCCATTTTACTTTGAATAAAGCTTATACAGGGTAAACTCATAAATTGTCTGCCCTCTTTAACACTGAGAGAGATATGCACAGCTGTTTGCTCCCCCAGGTATTAATCACTTACTCTGGATTTACTAATAAACAAAGGTGATTTTATTAGAGTATAAAAAGTAGGATTTAAATGGTTCCAAGTACAAAGACAGAACAAAGTAAGTTACCAAGCAAAATAAAGCGAAAACATGCAAGTCTAAGCCTAATACATTAAGAAACTGATTATAGGTGATATCTCGCCCTCAGAGATGTTCCGATAAGCTTCTTTCACAGACTAGACTTCTCCCTAGTCTGGGCTCAGTCCTTTCCCCTGGTACAGTCCTTCTTCGTTCCAGCAGACATCTTAGGTAGAAAGCAGGGGTTTTCTCATGACTGGCAGGCATCTTTCTCCTGCTCTACCCCCTTTTATAGCTTTGGCACAAGGTGGAAATCTTTTGTCTCACTGGGTCCCCACCACTCCTTCTAAATGGAAAAGTACCAGATAAAAGATAGATTCTAGTCTCAGGTGACATGGTCATATGTCCCTGTGAGACCTCATTCTTCATTACCTATGGGCTGGAACACAGAAAGGCTTGTAGGTAAATAAACCATTTACAACTAATTGTTCTAGTCAATGGGAGCCGTCAGAATTCTAAACCACCATTAATGGCTCACACTTTGCATAACTACAATAGGACCTCAGAGTTATACTTCATATTTCTAGCTTTAGATACAAGAATGATACATGCATACAAATAGGATGAACACACTCAGTAGATTATAAGATTTGTAATGATACCTTACAAGAGACCTTTTGCATAAAGCATATTTCAGTTATATCATAAAGCATATGGAGTGCAACATCACACTGACTGTAGAATAACTTTCAACATTCAGCTGTTTAGCTGAAATTCTTTACATCAGATATTGTCTTCTTATATTTTAATAGTCTCATTGCAGAGGGAAATCATGAAATACTAACAATATAGATATGGCATTTTTCAGTGGAATATAATCAGTGTACGTAACTTTCAACTTTAATAGTATTGTTGATATGAAATGAATTTGGAATTCTCAGTTCAGTTCCCAATAAGTAAGTAGCCACATCACAACTATTGCCAAAACTGATGCTAACTGGCCATCTTGTTTGAAGTCTCCACAGAGAGGCCAAAAGGCTGAACAGATATAGAAAGCAAGATATCCTGTTGCCATCATTTGAGTCTCCTTCAGTTCAATATTAAGGTCCATTGGTGGTCCATTCAGGTTTAGTCTGAATACTTTAAAATGTTTGTACCACTCCATTACTATATATTATTTAATCTTTAGAGATGGATATGTAGAGACCAACCTTGGAGTCCCTACTCAATTCTTATCAGAAAACCTCCTATAGATGTCAGTGGGTGCTGCCTGAGTAATAAATAAAGGATTGCAGGACTTGGCCCAAAATTAGTAAAAACAAATTTGTTGTTTATTTTTGTGTGTCACAGATAATATTTGCTTCTTATAAGCTTATTGAATTTTTTTTATAACAGTTATGCTATGATGAAAATATACAAATACCATAGGCCTGATTCTACCATTTTCACTCAGGCAAGACTGCCATTCAAGCAGTAGCCATGCTTGAGTAAGAACTACATAATCAGCCCCCCAAACATAACTCTGCATGGTAAATTTGTCATTGTCAGGTGTCAGTTTTCTGATCTCACTCTCACTGGTATTGAGTTCAATTGAATTATTCCTGATTTACAGTGTGACAGGGAATCTATCCTCTCTTTCCATAAGCTGTCTGAGTAAAGAATGCAGACTTGTTCGGAGAGACAAAATTCTGGCATCTTACTCAGGCAAAATTCCTACTGAAGTAAATGGGAAAGCTGCAGGATTTTGCTCCACGAGGCCTGTTCTTATCAGTCTAAGTTGTGTAAGTCATGTGAATCAGATTGACATGATGTATAGGATTATATTCTGTGGTCCTGATTCCATAAATACTTAAGCATGCATGTAACTTTACTCACAAGGGAAGGATGACAACTCATGTTTGTAACATGCCAGTTATGTTTGCACAGAATACATGTTTAATAGAACTAATAAGAAAATGGGGTTGGGGGAAAACTTGTGAGAATTTCATCTTTTTTCCAATCAAGGTTTTACAGTCAGCTCCAATTTTTAATAGTAATTTTACAAGAACGTACCGTGAATATGCAGAATCCAGTTTGGAACAATGGAAAACTGCATCTGAAAGAATGCAAATAGACACTTGTGTTGTAATGGACATAAAGGTTCCATCAACCCACCCTACTATTGATCTAAATACACATTGCAATCTGTTTTCTCTATCAGGCTAAGTTAGACTCCTTATTTTTTACTTTCCTCAGCTTAAAATGAAGAGGTGTCTAATAAATGGCTTGTAGGTTTTACAGGCTGTGGAAGAAATCTAGTGTATTCTCAAGAGACAGGAGCTTTTCAAAGCAATACAGTAAGCAGTTTACTCCAAGACTATCCATATCTAGACTTATTACTTCTTTTATCAAGGATGAGAAAGTGAATAGAGCAAGAAAGGACTAAAAAAAGTAATTCTGAATTACTCAGTTTGGCACAATAAGGGCTCCTCTGATGCAATCAAACTGATAGTGTTCCATATCTCGGCATTCATATCCCTCTGGGCAGGGCCTGAGGATGCAGTAACTGCCATCTCGTATAGTTTCTAGAATGTAAATGGAAAAAGAAGAGTAGTTAAGAGTAGAAAGATACTGTACTTTGGTTAATCTTTGGTAGTCTTTATTTATATATACATAGGGTATTCAGCATAATATACAAATGTTTTTCATAGTGTACATACTGTTCTGGGGTTCTGCAGTTATCTAATAAGCAGAGAACATATAGTAAGCCAAAGCTATAGCTCCAAAGACACAGTCCAAATAATGTCTCCTTTTGCTCGCACACATTAAGAGGAAGGGGGCAGAGTAGCTACTGCCTCATCCAGGGTGCACTCAAGGTAGGTATAATACAGCTACTTGCATTCCCTGCATGCATAGGGAGGCCAAATAGCACTACTGGCAGAAACTCATGTCTCAGGGCATATCTATTGCAGCCAGGTCCTGATTTTGCTCTTTATTGACTTGTCCCATGTGACTAGTACTGGGTGGTGTGCATTATGCACCTCTTTTAAATGTGTAGCAGCTGTGCACCCACATAGCATTATACCTTCCTTGGGTCCTATAGAAACCTAATGTTTGCAGCTACCGCTGCTCTGTTGTTTCATCCCCTCATCCCCTGCTCTCAGTGCACCAGAAGCTGTGAAACAATAAATCCTTTAAGCAATAAGGGATAGGGAGCAGACCACTGTAAGCGCTGAATAAAGGAAAAACAGCATGCTATGCTTAATTGAAGACTGTAATGTAATACATATGCACAAAAGGGCTGAGTTAAGAGTGCAGAACTTTGGCATTTTCTTGTTTGAGTGCTGAGGTTTGCAACTTCAGAGTTCTTTTAACATTATATATTTCCCCTGCAAACACTGAGTGTATAATGTATATATGCCTATAATTATGCAGTGATAAATAATTAAATAAAAACAAACTATTCTGGCAACATCATTATCCACAAGAGAAGACTTTAAGTGCCAGATATGTATGTTCATTTATTCTGTTTTTTATAACATCTCAGAATGTTTCTCTGTTATACTGTTTACATTCCTAGTATGTATAATTATTAATGGGATGTCAGAACAATACTTATACTTGGCACTTTTATTGCACCTTTCATCTAAGGAGAGGTGCAAGTTACTATTGCTTTCATGGTACATTCCCTGGTAGCTGAAGATGTTGGCCAAAGTATAAAGATTTTGACATGTGAAAGAGTTAGAAGTCACAGTATGTGGCACTGACATACTCATCCGGTCACAACCCTTGCAGTAACTTTACTATGGCTCTAGATAGTGTTTCATCAATCAACCAAAATGTGAGGGCTAACACTTATTTTTTTATTTAACATGATATGAGGAGACAAGGCTGAAAGATGGTATGCCAGTGTTTGGGATCTCTTCCTTTCCTCTCCAAGCTGAGAAAAACGAGTTGTTTACTTTTAGAGGGCTTGCGAGAGAGAAAACAAAACAAAACCAAAAACCCTAGAATTGCTGTAATTTTCAGACCAGGATATTTTAAATCTTTCTCTGAAAGATTAAGCTCAAAGATTTAGATCCACCCTAATGTTTGAGTGCAAAGTGAAAGTGAAGACTAGGATTTTCCAAGGCTAAGGGAATTAGGTGCCCAGCATCCAATGAAAGCCAATGAGGGTTGGTGCTTAACACTCTTAGGCCCTGCTGAAAATTCTATCCTAGAATTGGTGGAATGCTATTGAATGCTTGTCCAAAATACTGGGTGAAGTTTAAGGCAAGTGTTATGCAGGAGATCAGACTAGAAAACCACAATGATCCCTCCTGGTCTTAAAATCTGTAAATTTACTCATGCTGACTTTTGGAGGCATCTAAAACAAGAAACTGATTTAGAACAATAGTTCCAATTTGTGGTGTGAAACTGAACATCAAGAGCAAAGATAAATGTTTTCAAACATTGGGGGGGAGGGGGTGATGTAAAAATGACATCATGCTTGTCTACATGGAATTGCACTGTTTTGTTTATTAACCAACTGAACTAGGAGAAGCATATTCTGAAATAAAAGAGCTTCACACAATGATTTGCACACAAATAACTGAAGGTGTGAAATGAAATCAATTTAGTTATTTCAGTTCCGGTTTGTGGGTAGATGAGCACACTTAGTGTGATTATTTTTTTGTTAAAATCAAGTTAGTTAAACTGGTGCAAAAGGCTGTGTAGACACTTATTTTAGTTAAAACTAGACTTATTTTGGTTTAGCTTCACATTAGGAAATGGCTTAAGTGAAACTGAAATAAATCTTTCAAACTGAAATGAGAGTGTCCGCTGAAGGTTTTGTATTGGTTTAACTAAAACCATTTAACCTACTGCACAAAGTATGTAAAATTTGCTCTGTTGGATCAGGACCTAAATATAGAATTCCTTCATAATGTTTTATAGAGTGGCTTTTCTAACTATAACCAAGTATTTAACCAGTTATTGGTGGTGTAATCCATGATTATGAATGAAAATGACACTAGGTCAATCTTATTTCAATTTCTAACTGTCACAAGATTAAAGGTATCACACAAATCTATTGATCTCTTTGTGATTACAGAATACTCCAAAAACCACAGCACTTTCCTTCCCCTCACCTTGCTGTATTTATACTCATAGAATTCTAAGTAAGCACTAATGCAAAAAATGGGGTGTGGTTTCTATAAGATAATCATAACCGTAGGGCATTACATAGCATCAGGCATAATCCTGTGCCTCTCATCCCCTGTGGGGGTGATTATCCCATGACAACCACACATTCTGTTTTTTTGTTTTTTTTTTAATTCCTTTACTCTTCTGGAATTTAATTTTGGTTTTGCAAGTGTGTCTGGGTATGTGTATATAAAAAGGGTTCTGATGACCACAGATTACTATTTGTATTGTACCGTAAAACAGTTTTCACATGGTGAGATTCATAAATATTGCTACTGCTTGGCACTGCTAATGGACACAACAAAATGCTTTATCTCATCTCATCTCAAATAGCTTTATAGTAGTGACATGTCTGCAGCTATAAGACAAAGGCACATACTTAAGAGACTGCTAACATTTGGGAATTTCCAAATAGCTAAAAGCTAACTCAGTCTCTTTCATTCATTTTTTGTCCTTCTGCTCAACTCTATTACCAGTAGGTCAGGTTAATTTCTCACCTAATGGGAAGTAAGTGGAATGTAAATGAGTTATGCTTTCATAATTTTAGTATATTGACTGTCTCTAAGCCTGATATTTGTATTGTAATTCTAAAGGGAATGTGAAAAATACTGATTTTGTTCCTTTTTATTTAATGCTGATCCAACTGTTTCAGATATCTGTATGCTCCTCTGGAGAAAGCAAAACTAAATGAATTCAACAGCTTGGGTTAATTGAATAACTGGAAAGGTATTGCTAAAGATTAATGGAAGCTGCAAATGAGATTATCTTGAGATGTTGTCATTTAAGCTACCTCAGAAAGTAGTGTGAGCTTCAACATGCCTCTGCATGTAGCTAATAAATATTTCCTAATTGGAAAGTAAATTACTTAATGTGCTTCCTGACAGTGTTTTCATAATGTCAGACTACATCATGATTTTCCTTTGAAGGATCTTTCCTAAAGGGAGTTAGTGCATTCATATCAATTTGAACTAATCCCTACATGTCGTGCTCTGTTTACTGCACTCTTGAGGAACCATAAAATATATATAACTTCATACCGATATAGAGCCAACTCCTGGTCATCTTATTCTTGTGAACAGACTCATTGCATTCATTTGTTGAAATAAAGAATTAGTATAAAACAATTAATGAAGGATAATTAATGTTCTGTTGTACCGCATATGCTTCTAATTGTGTAAACGCCTTTCTTTCAACTAAAAGATACTATAATTGTAGGGTAGTTGCAAATTTAAAGTACTTTTCAAAATGTTGGCCCAAAGCATCTTGTTCAGACCTAATTCTCTGCTGTATTGTGACTTGATAAACTTCACTTTATTAAAAAAAACAGTAGGATTATTTTTTTAAAAACTGATGTCTCTCCCCTCCCTTTAAAAAATGTTTTACCAGGAGCACAGGGTAAATAGTCCCGCTATGCACTACAAGGAGAGAGGTGAGTTCTTGAATGGCTCTAGAAACATCTCCAAGGAATATTATATAGCATCTTTAAATTGTGCTAATGGGTGGGGTAGCGGAGAGAGAACATATTTATAAAACGTGTTTATCAACTAGGAGTAATGAGATGAAACCAAGCAGGAAAAATGTAGGCTCTCTGGAAAATACTCCTTGCAGTATAGTCTTTTGGTTGTGAAAGTCTCAGAAGGGAAGTGGTGGAAGCCCCACTGAGTATCTTTTATAACAAAACAGTCAAAGTACTAACGACTGTGTCTGTACTGGCAGGAGGATGGACAACATAACCTAACGAGAATTTTGCATCTCTGCTGTCATTTCTGTAAATGAGTTAAAAATATTGGCATACTATAGCTAATGCTTTTACCTGTGTCCACACAAGTGTCCCCACCATTCTCAACAGCTGCCACCTCGTATCCTGGTTTGCAAGAACAGATCGCCTATCCATCAATCACATGTTAGCAATTGGTATAGTCAGATTTGATATTCCACAGGGGTTTTACTAGGATGAAAATAAGAACATTTTAGAAAAACACATATTGGCCACAGCAGTGATAGTTCAGCAATCTCTTGGCACTTTCAAACTTAGCTTTGTGGAGTGCAGCATTTGTTTTGTTACTCAGTCCCCTGCTTGGGGCTGTACCTACAGAACCAATCTGTACCTACAGAATTGACTAGTTTGTGAGGATTTATGTCCCTTCTAAAAATCACCCCACAATTTTGTTTCAGTGTATCTGTCCATATAAATGCCTGTTCAGTTTTTGTTTTGGTTTTAAATCTTTCTTAGCTCTTGGCCTCAGTCATGAGGCAGCAAGTACCATGGTTAATTATGCATTATGAGAAATTATTTCTATTGAATTAGTTTTTTTAAGTTCTCAAAAAGATTATAGCAGAAATCGAAGTGGTTCAGAATATCAAGTGAAGAGACTGGCAAAGACAAATTTCCATATACAGAGAGATTGAAAAGACTTGGACTGTTTAACTTAGAGAAGCACATAAAAGAGGACATGATAATGGTATACAAAATGGATGTACAGCGAAGGGATAGCAAACACTGCTATTCACTATTTTCCATAGTATGGGACAGTCAATGAAACTGAAAAGCAATAAACTTAGTCTCCTATTCAGTTAGTGCACTGCTGCAAGTAAATACAGTGGGTTGTTGCAATCATCAGAAGACACAGCCTTGAAAAGCTTCTTTGGCTAAGCGAAAGCGGATATAATAAAGAGATTCACTGAGCCAAATTCACCCTGGGGTAACTACAGTGACTTCAGTGTGGAGATAAATTCAACCAAAGCTCTCTCTGCATCCCTTTAATTGTGAATGACAGCTCCTCATCTAGCTAGTCAGCTAGATTTCCACAGCATTTTCCTTCGTGCATGTGTTTTCTCTCTGAGCATGCTCAGTTACCCCAGTATAAACTCACCAATCTTGGCTACTCTTCATATAGAAGGATTGGGAGGAGCTCTTATATTTTGGTCCCTGTTAATTGGATAATAGGTTTGTTGCTAAAGTGGTGAGTCGGCAGTCCATTGAAACAATATGGAAAAACATTTTACTCTGAAATCCAGATTAGGCTCTCAGCATGTGAACCATAGAAGCCTTCTGATGGTCTGTGTCCAAAACCCCAGAAATCATATTTTGTTTGAATTGAAATCTTAGGTAGAAAAGCAACATGTTTCTTTGTAGCCAGCAAGAGATCAACCTGAAGAAATATTTCTAGTCTTGCTGCTAAATAAGTATAGCTAACCTTGTGGATGAGCCACAGAAATATTGCATAGCTTGGCAGAATCTATAAAAGTAGCAGAATTTTTAAGTCTTTTAGAAAGTAAGTTAGTGAAACAGTTCATGTCAAACACCAAAGTTTCAAATGAATAGCTTCTGAGTAGATGTCTATAAGGAATTTGAAACAAAGTAACTACTTGGATAAAGTCAGTAAAGAAACTACAAACTATTTTTAAAATCTGTAATCCTGTAGAATTTGTGTTTAAAAGAACACATTTGCATATTTAGTAAAAGCAGTTTTATATTTTAGAATTTCTAAGAGCAGCTCTTTCACATTTCAATTAACTGTTGAAAGTATGAAAACTGTACTTATCCAATGCAGTTTTACTAAGGATGCTTGAAGATAGCTGTATTGATTAAAAAAGTGAATCAGAAGTGCCTACACTTGTACTTTCCCAGTTTTTTAATACTATCTATTCACAAATATAGTGCAGTGACCTCAGCAGTGTTAAAGCAAAATATATTTCTAAGTGCTTGGAATGTGCAACAGTCAGATGTTATGATCTGTTGATATAAAGACACTGTTAAACATTTGTTAGAGTGCAATTTTGATTAAGCTGAGATGTGTATTGCTTTTGGGTCACTTTTTATGACGGAAGTAACAGCCTTATGGAGTGTTAGAGTATGTTATTGATAGGGCCCTATCAAATTCATGGCCGTGAAAAATGCATCATGGTCACACTGTCAGGGCCGGCTCCAGGCATCAGCCCAGCAAGCAGGTCCTTGGGGCGGCCAAGGGGAAGGGGAGGCACGTTGGGCTATTTGGCGGCAATTCAGAGGTGGGTCCCTCTCGGAGGGAAGCACCTGCCACTGAATTACCGCCTAAGAAGAAAGCAGTGCGGTGGAGCTGCTGCCGGAGTGCCGCCGATCGCAATTGCGATTGTGGCTTTTTTTTTTTTCCCCGCCGCTTGGGGCAGCAAAAAACCTGGAGCCGGTCCTGCACACAGTTGCCAACTTTCATGCAGTAAATAAGCACCCCGACTTTCACAATAAGCCAAAAATCAAGCTAATCCCATTTCAAAACAAGGCCAAAACAAGTCAGTCCCTAAGAACCCCAACCTTCTATGTGACTAGATCCCCCTGGCATGCAGTCTGGGACTGTGGTGGACCTGCTCTGCACCCATGACTCTCTTCCCCCCTTCCCCTACTTGCCCCCCCTTCCCCCTGCTTTCCAGGAGCTGATTAAAAAAAAAGGAAGCAACGAGTTACAAGCCAAACAAGCAACAAGCTACAAGCCAAAAACTTGCCAACAAGGAACTCACAAGCCAATTAAGTCAAAAACAAGCCCCATTTCTGCATTTTTTTCCGCAGGTTTGGCATGTTTGGTCACGGACCATGAAACCTGATCTCCCCTGTGAAAACTGTTCTTTTGTGTACTTTTACCCTATACTATACTCCTTTATACTATAGGGTGAAAGTATATACAAGTACACAGCATTTCTCAAACTGGGGGTCCTGACCCATATTGTAAAGTGGTCGCAGTATTGCCACCCTTAATTCTGTGCTGCCTTCAGAGCTGGCCAGAGAGCAGCAGCTGCCGGCTAGGTGCCCAGGTCTGAATGCAGTTCTGGTGCCAGCAGCAGGACAGTGACATAAGTAAGGGTGGCATAGTAAGGTATTGCCACCCTTACTTCTGTGCTGCTGATGTTGGTGGCACTATAGGTGCCAACTTTCCCCGGCACCAGTGGGTGCTTGCACCCCCCTCACCCCCACTCTTTCCCTGCCCCGCCCCCATTCCAACCCCTTTCCCAAAGTCCCCACCCCAACTTCGCCCCCTCCTTACCCCTTTTGGACCCCTTCCCCAAATCCCCACCCCGGTCCCCCCGCTTCCCCGAGCGCACCACGTTCCCCTGTCTCCCCCCTCTCTCCTCATGCTTGCTGTGCAAATCAGCTGTTTCACAGCGCAAGCCCTGGGAGCCGGTGGAAAAAGCGGGCACGCAGTGTGCCCAGGGGAGGAGATGGAGGCAGAGCAGAGGAGGAGGTGAGCTGAACTGGGATGGGGGGGCAGGGCGGGGAGCTGCCGGTGGGTCTAAGCACCCAACAATTGGTGGCACTGCATTCAGATCAGGGTGGCCAGAGAGCAGCGGCTGCAGGCCAGGAATCCAGCTCTGAAGGCTGCTCTGGGCAATTCTGACTGAAGAGTTTTACATGTTTGTATTTTGCCATTGTTCAATAAATATTCATGCTTTGTTACAACTTCATGAAATTTAAGATTTTTAAAAAGAACAGGAGTACTTGTGGCACCTTAGAGACTAACAAATTTATTTGAGCATAAGCTTTCGTGGGCTGCAGCCCACTTCATCGGACAAAAGCTTATGCTCAAATAAATTTGTTAGTCTCTAAGGTGCCACAAGTACTCCTGTTCTTTTTACGGATACAGACTAACACGACTGCTACTCTGAAAGATTTTTAAAATGCTATGGCCATGAAATTTATGAAAATGGACTGTGAATTGGGTAAGACCCTAGTTATTGACAGTATATAGGCAATATGAAGATGGAAAGAAATACACAAGTCTTTCTCCCCTTGAATTTCTCATTTCCAGATTTTCAAATTTGGGTGTGTCCTTACTCAATATAAACTATCACTAAATGTCATTTTTGTTTGCTAATATATAAAATTGCCATGTTGGCCATCCATTGCATGGGATATAACCCAAATCAATTCTCCAACTAATTAATACCGTTTTTAAAACGATCAAACCCTCGAAAGCATTTAGGTTTTAGCTATAGTTCATGTGACCTGAAACATATCAAAATCAGTGCTGTGGAAACAGTTCTAACTTCTCTCTAAGTTGCAGCTCTAGCCCTTCAGTTACTTCCTTTCTCTGTCCTGTGTCCCACACCAATGGAGAGAGAAACTTCATCTGGTACTGATGTCTATTCCTATTCTTTCCAAGTAAGGATTGGTGGCCACTGGTGCATTCAGGTGTGGTTCATGGTTTGAGAGTTGCTTCTATCTTTTCCTTGGACATATTATCTTGAATGAATAATGCACCTAAGGTCCTATGGGCATAGGCACTACCGAGAATTACTAGTAACAGCCCATCCCAAATAAGACTAGGAACAAGACTTTGTGTTCTACAACTAGATTGAACCATTGAAACAGTGCTTGTTATAGGGGGATCCTTTATGGAGTGCAGCTTGTCCCCACCCCCGCATTGATCTCTGGCCCCATAGAACACACATCATGGGTCTGGGCAGAGGAGGACAGTGCTTTGGGAAGGGGCTAATGCCTCTCTCAGGCTGGTATGTGGAGAGAAGAAATTAATGGAGAATGTCCCTTCCATGCACATATCCTGGCAAAATTATTCCTTGTCTTCCCTCCAATCATGTTAGGACTGAGTCCTACTGGTGAGGTGGGACTAGGTGGCAGTGCAGCTTGCCCTGACACTGCCTAGTTCACATGCACTCAGGACAAATAGCACAGCAGACTTCAATCTCCATGATCCTCACACATCCTCACTTAAAATAATGACATTGGTCCCCCCACTTCACCCCCACTTTTTAAAAACTAGCTTTTCTTCCTAATTTTAAGTGTTCAACTTTATAAACAAGGCATCTGCTGGTTAAGTCACACTTGGTAACCGTGGTAACCAAATGTACTTTGTCTTAACATGTACCCAACCTAACATTAAAAGGCAAACTCTGTAGCAGCTGGATCATTGTAAGCAGTAATCTGCTAAACCTTTTCAAATATATCTTGTGTGCCTCTCAGTAATTACTGACTCTACGTAACATGTCATTTTTCTGTCCTGTTAAGAACTCTACAGTATAGTTAGGTCACATTTTTATTTATCCCCCCCCACACACACCCCCAAAACAGTTTTTATCCCAGCTGTGAAATGAAAAAGTAACACTCGCGCATGCACACACACACAAACACTGTTTCCAACAAAGATATATTTTTTTATATATTATGAGAATCCAACAAGCCATATATGGAAAGAACAACTACAATTTACAGTTGAACTTTTACATTTCTCCTCTTTCCCCCATATGCTTGTAAGCCTTAAATTGAAAAAGTTGTGTGTTTTTTTCTTTGCCAACAAATTAGGTCTTAAAGGACTACGTCTTACTTGATAATCTAGTTAGTTTTTAAAAAGAGCCAAAGTTGTTTCCAGAGGTGATACTTTAACCTCAACCCCTCCACTATTTTTGGTGGGATTTGCAAGTCATATTTTCCTATTTTATGTATGCACATTTTCACTGTTGTTGTGTCAGACAAATACAAATAGCAGCTATTTAGGAGAAACCATGACACAGATTCACTTTTGTGGATAGCCACAGAATGATATACACTAGTAATCTAACTTGACTTCAGTGGGGCTACTCATATGATATGAGTAACTGTTTCACAGTTGGGCCGATTTTATTGCCAACTGCAAAAGTAAGTAACAATTATAAAATGTATCTTATACCACTTAGGTGATAAGATACCACTCTTGCACCTGAGAAAGGTGGCAGGGTTACAGGCAAATGTACTAAAATGGCTTGAATTTTTGGTGGAGGGGCACACAGCTGTCCCTCTACCACTAGCCCCCTCACTTGTGGAGTCCCACAAGGATCAATTCTAAACAATATCTAGACACAGCCATTGGAGGAACTGCTTAGACCACATGGACTCAACTGCCAGCGATATGCAGATGACACACAAAACTATCCTTCACCACATATGACAATACCACGACCACCAAGATGGCCCACTGCTTGGACAAGATCAGCGCATGGATGAAGCTGCACCTGAGAAACACAAAAGTGATGTTGGTGGGCAGATGAAAGCACTTTAGGAGTTTTCAGCTATGGTGTGGTCTCCTTTATTTGAAAATACTCACCCACAATTAGTCAATTAAGCCTCTAGAGAGTGTTCCTTGATTCCTCACTGACACTGAACTATCACATATCAGCATCCTCAAGTAATATTTTCTGCTGTCTCTTGTTGGCCAGGAGACTGTCCTATACTGGTGGATAATGACCTGTCCTCTGATCTTTATCACCTCCTATCTGGACTACAGCAATGCAGTGTACATGGGCATAAAGCAATCAGCTATTATAACTCCAGCTCCAGATGAAGATTATAACAACTCCACTCCTCAGGAACTTTCAACCACAAGGGTAAAGCTCATCTGTTCAGGACACAGACTGCAACAAGCTCCCACAGGAGGTACAAACGTTGCCACCTTCCTCTCCAAGCGCAAGGTACACTTCAGTCTTGACTTGACTTAAAACACATAGTGGTATTTCAAATAAAAATAGAATTCACTTTAGATGTGGCCAAACAGTGCTGATGTTTGCTTTATAGTAATATTCTAGTAAACACATTTACTGGCAGTAATGCTTCTAGCACATATTAGAGAATAATTGCAGAAAGTGATTTTTTTCCCAACTTGCAAATGCAAGTACTTGTCTTGGACACTCTATTTAAAAACTCAACTATATGAGGAACAGAAAAATATGAGGCAACCCATCTGTCTCATCAAAGCCCAACAACAAGGTTTGGATTTCAGTTATTAAAAACACTCACAAATAGTCCTGGAATGATTGACAAATTTAAGATTATTCATAGCAGTTATTCTCTGAATGATTTCATGTAATGAATTAAATTATAACACTCAAACTACAAAACAGAAGGCTCTTAATTCATAATTGCAGGTGGGGAGTGAGGTGCAGGGGCAACCAAACTACTGAATAAACTAATTTGCTCAGATCTAATTAGAAGCATTTGAAACAACAGTGGCCACTGACTTCTGCATTTGTGCCACAGCTGTTAGTGACATATCCCATATTCTAGTTTAGAAATTATATTTTTGTTGCAAAATAAGGATATCTTTAGGAAGGCCTCAAATCTTCAGGGAAAATACACTCTCGCTCTCCCTTTTTCGGTGAAATTCACTTTCCCCACTTGGCATGAAGTCTAAATAAGTGCCAATAAGTGCTGGAATCCACCCCTTGTGAATATGGCATACAGCTACCAATCCACTCTAAAACAGCCCATTATATGGGAGCTCTATGTGCTTCCTAAATGCAAGGTCAGTGTTCTCCCTCCATGTCCTACCCCAATGCTTCATTTCACACTAGTATATCTGAGCTGGCTCAGTGCTCATCAACCTGGTGTACAGGGAGTACAAAAACTGTCCTGTATGACTGCTCCATTTATATGTCCCCATCCCATACTATAAGAATATTGCCTTAAAAAACCACCAACAACAAAAACACCTAGATGCTCACAGACTGATTGCACCAGCAGAGTAAATAGGAGCTAGCAATGGAGTTGTCAGTGTTTGTCATTAACACCACAGAAGAGCAAGAATTCCAGGATTAGATTAGTGAGAATTCACAGGTGATGTATACCAGAAGTGTTGCTTGTTGCCAGTTTTCTAAAATAATTTCCCAGTAATTTGGTAGTGCTATAGTTCTTTCTTGCTTTTTGTATTTCTTATATAACTATAGTCTATCACTTAAGAAAAAATATTTCTCAAATTCAATATGTTTGTATAACACGAAAACCCTCCTCTCCCCTCTTCGATGTATTCAACATGGTGCAGTCAAGGCTTCTTCTTTGCCCAATTTACTTCCAGTGTCCTTCTGTTTCAAGTTCAGACTCCCATCTTCACATTCAAAGCTTTGCCCCTGCGTAGATCTGTCTTCATTTGCTCCATTTCATTAAACCTTTCATCTCCTTCTGCTCGTGTACCTGTTCCTGTAAGGCTCCACGATCCATTTCATCCACCCTATTGTCTTCCTACTTGGAGTCCTACTAACACCTTTCTATAACAGGGACAATGAGAAAAATCAAAGAATCATTCACTGTTATATAGATGCAAGCCACAAGCAGCAGTGCTGTTATGGATTGTGAGTGCATAAATTACATTCGCTTTTTCGGCCAACTTTCTACCACAAACTGTTTTCTCAACCCACTTCTAAATTCTTGCTTTCACTATTTATACATGTGTATGTGCTTTTAACTATAGACCCCTTTTAGAAAGTCATTCCCCGCAGTTACCACCCATGACCTCTCAATCTTTAATCTTTTGTAGTACTTGAAATAAGAAATAACTGCAGTGTATCAGATAAAAATGGTGGCAACTTCACTTTTTAAATGGTATCAGTGTATGTGCGTGTTTCTGAACACTATATTCTCATGATCAGGATAAGAAACGGGGCAAATACATCAGCACTAATAGGAAGTGGCATCTGCTTTCATCCACCTTTTCTCTGTTCTCAGAGTGCAGTCATTACTACACATGGTGATCACGTACTGTCTAACATTTCTGAGTTCAGAATTTTTTAATGCAATGAGTTTTCCTATGGGTTGTGGTACAATGCCACCCTGACAGTGTAAATTTGTAAAGTGAGTTTAGATAGGGCCTGAACTACTCTTACCAGTATTCCCAAGAATCAATGTTTGGAACAGGATGGGGTTAAACTTCTGTTGTTTATCTAACTGTGATTGTGGAGCTTAATCTGTTGCTGAGAGGGTGAGGTGGGGCATGTGAGCAGCTGTTACCAAGAGCAATGAAAATAGGGCTACCCCTTTAGTATGAAGTTCAGTAAATGAATGGTTGTCATCCTCCCAGTTATATGAGAGTGCAAAGGTCAGTCCTAAACCAAATTTTCTGTATAGTAGATCACATTGTTACCGCTAAACTACTGGGCTGTCCAGACAGAACAGGGCTGAAAGAAATAATCTGTTCGGGCTGGATCATGCAGTTACCATGACCCCTGACACAGTGCAGGAACCAAAGCATGACTCGGAAATAGAGTCGCATAATAACTTTACCCCTCACACACAAGGCCAGCTGTGTTGGTTGGTTGCTTAGGGAATGGGGTGGAGACAAGGCTCCACCCCTTAGTTATCTTTGCCCATCCACTTGCAAGGCAGGGGGATTAGCAGACTCAGAGGTTGTTTTCCTTCCCATGCTATGACCCACAATCAGGTTAGCTTGTGCAGACAATCATGGGGATAAGATCAAACTGATTAAAAACCACACGAGAAAGCTAGATAACAGCCATAATACCCTTCTCCCCCACATCCGGAATTTGACTTCATAAAAATCAAAACGTGCTTCTAAATTTTGAGGTGAAATAAGCTTAACTTGACACTAGCTATACTAGCATGGGCTGGAGATTTGTTTGGCTTGCCTGACAAAGAAACTGTCTAGGCATCTCAAGGCTCTAAGTGCAAGTCTCAGTTGCAATAATATGCACATGAGTGAATCTCTCCACTGGATAGCAGCCTAACTGACTTAAGCCAGCTGTTCTCGTCCCCCCCCCCCCCCCCTGCAGATACAGCATCCCATTCTGCTTTCTGAAAATGGAGCATTCACACCAAATTAACCTGGGGCAAGATCAATTGTCATCAGTAAAGGAATTAACTTGTCTGATTTTGCAAGTGTGATGTATCTATAAAAAGCTAAGCAAGTATTTTATAATGTAAAATCGTTTAGGACATCCTCCATTCTTCCACTATTATTCCTTTGGGTTTGAAGAAATGACTACAAGAGAAGGATAGATGGTACAATAGTTAGGGCACTAGCCTATGACTTGGGTTCAATTCCTTTCTCTGACAGAGACTTCCTGTGTGATTTTGGGCAAAATCATTTAATTTTTCTTTGCCTCAGTTCCTCATCTGGGACTAAAAATAGGGATAGTAGTACTTCACCACCGCACAGGGGCTGAAGGCCTCAGATACTGTCATAAAGGGTGCCATAGAGAGATAGCAATATTACACTTCCTACTCATCCCTTATTGCATAAAACTTGGTATCACATTAGTGAAAACACATTTATACAATTGGAAGTTACTACCTGACTCATCCATAGAAGACTAAAATGAAGGGGATTCTTGTACTTTTCCAGTCTTCCTATACCTTAAATGGAATTGAACAATGTGGTTGCAAATCCAAGATAGTGAATAAAAATGACAGTGTCTACTCTGACCAGTTACTTCAGAAATACACCGTTTAATGCCACACAATACACAGTGCTTGATAGATTAGGGGGAGGGATAGCTCAGTGGTTTGAGCATGGGGCTGCTAAACCCAGGGTTATGAGTTCAATCCTTGAGGGGGCCATTTAGGGATCTGGGGCAAAAATTTGTCTGGGGATTGGTCCTGCTTTGAGCATGGGGTTGGACTAGATGACCTCCTGAGGTCCCTTCCAACCCTGACAGTCTATATAAAGATTGGGCTGAGCATTCACTGAACGAGAGCAAGGGACTTTTTAGTTCCTTTAATATTCCACTCCTCCTTCCAGCATTCAGTCTCTCTAAATAAAGAACATGGTGGTTTCATTGTACATGCCAGAAAGTGCTTTACACATGTTATTTCTTCTGTAAAACCTGCAGCACTTGCTGCCATAGTAATGCTCCTACACTGGTGCAAATGTGCTCGTAGAATGACACCTGGTGGCCAGACAAATGAACGACAAAACATTCCCCTGCCATTCCATTTCCCTCTCTGTTCTCAGGGTGCAGTCATCACTAATTAGAAATACATTACTGTTAGGTGTTAAACAGGAGGATCTTTAGAGTACTTATAAAATACAGAAGAGCCTGTGTAGAAAGTCATATCAAAATTATACACTTCATATGCAATTTTTCAAAATCTATTTTGGACATTTACATATAATAGTATCTTTAATACAACTGTGTGAATCTGCAGACAATGTTTTCACAATTCCCTGTGTGGAGTGTTTTGCTTCTTTTCTCTTTGCCTCATTTTGACAGCAGCTATTGTTCAATATATAGCAGCATTTCCAGTGTACTATTTTAAAAAGAAAAAAATTAACAGCCAAATGGTTAAGGATGAAAAATAAATTAAGTCTACAGGCTCACAACATTTTCTGCACTAATAACTCACAAATGTCTTTGAACTAAAAAAAAAACATCTGGCAACTGTTTAGTTAAAAGCAATTAAGAAATATACTGAAATCTAGAAAATAGCTCAGTAACTAAAAAACAATAAATACTTTTCCTGAAATGTTATGCAAAACATAAAGGCTTGCAGCCTCTTGTTAATCAGATATAACACCAAAAACAGATAGATAGAAGCTTTCTTGTGGAGGGGTTGGAACAATGGTAAACCATGTGGAAAACAACCATGAAAAATATGAACATTGCAGACACTTGCATCAGATAGCTAAAAATTGACTTAAAGACTTGACAGTGCTTTCTGGACAGCTTTGAAATACATTGGCTTTAGAACAATAGTTCTCAAACTTTTGTACTGGTGACCCCTTTCACTTAGCAAGCCTCTGAGTGCGACCCCCCTTATAAATTACAAACACTTCTTTATATATTTAACACCATTATAAATGCTGGAGGCAAAGAGGGGTTTGGGGTGGAGGCTGACAGCTCACAACCCCCCATTAAATAACCTCACGATCCCCCGTTTGAGAACCCCTGCTTTAGAAAAAGGGAGTTCTGAGCAGATATTTTCTGGGTTGTTTTTCTTAGTTTTTATTAGGAAAATGTACATGCAGAGGATCTTTATACCTTGTCAGTTCATTTGCCCCCACTGTTTTACTTCATCATCATGAAGACAATTCTTGGTGATACGATTGGCTGTTGTAGAGAGGATTATGATGTCACAAACAGAGGACTATGGTGCTGATTCCTAGTCATGTGAAGTCTTCTTTGTATTGTTCCCCTAATGCAAAGCAGGCTAAAACCCAGTGAGGACCCAGCAACATGAGGATTTCCCTTGTGTAAGGAGACACTTTGGGTAGCAGGCCCTTTTGTGGCTCCTGCTAAGACATGGCTAAGACACATCTCCACTTGACAACCAGGAGGCTTGAAGACACTTTTGTACCTTCCCCACCTCAGCACAGCTGGACATAGCTTAGGATCAAACCTATGACTTAGAGTGAGAAATCAGCAGCTGGTAAAGAAGAATCTAAGTATTCCTACTAAGAAAAAAAAAGGGTTAAAATAAAGGTGTTTATAATATATAAGCTAAATTGCCTCTATGCATAAATCCTATCTGGAGTAGTGGTCATGAATATATTAGTATGCCACAACTAAAGGAGAATGTTATAGTATATAATGATTCACAAAGGCCAGGATCAGTAAACTATGCCTAGTTGCTTTGTAGTACAAAATCTAGCTGACAGGCAGCAAGTTGTACATATGGGCTTGCTGTTCAACCGAATTTATACATAAAGAACTTAAAGTCTGGGCAGACTCAATAATTTATGGAGGGTTTCCCAAATAAAAAGCATAGCAACAGAAGGTGTGACCTTCCACAGTATCAACTTTAAAGCTGGATATTGCCAAGAGACAAGTAAAGCTGTTAGACTAGGAGTATGCACAGAGCTAATCCTTGAGATACAGTGCAGCCAGATCAAAGATAGCACAGTAAAGGCAGAGGGAGGATTTTTAAACATGGCCATGTAAACTGCTGACAACTGATGGAGCTCAATTAAGGTTTTGAACATCGCATTAGAATGGCCAGAGTTTTACGTACATAACGCCCAGAGACTAACAATATAAACACCAATTTTAGTCTTATCCCTACATGAATGCAATACATCTGGCGACAACAGAAGATGGACATTTTTAAAAAACAAAACAAACAAACAACCCAACTTTAATTCATTGTAAGTTTTCTTACCGAACTAAAAAAAAAAAAAAGTTAAATTCTTGATCAGCGGGCAAGTGTTAATACAAATTGCCAAACTGTTTTTCAGAGATCTATGTTAGACCTCAGAATGACGTTCAGCTAGGGAAGATTACTTTTTTTATGGATCCATGTCAGCCAAACAGTAAGTATTGAAAGGCTCATTATTACAAACACAGTTGATTTTTGCAGGATAGTACAAAATGTTACCTTTTCTTTATGTGGAGACATAAATAACCTGCAGAGTTTGTGAAACCCTGCTAGGAATACAGTAAAATCTAAATGATAATATATAGCAGCCTGCAGCTTCCTGTCTGCCTGTGTGCTGTGTATTATCAGGTGTCTCTAGTATACCTTTGATTTAAAGACTTATAAGAAACATCTAAGCACTTCAAGTACTGTTGTTAGACACTAATGAGCTTTGCCATGGTACACTAGCTTTGTCTTTCTGATATCACTGCATTATTTTTACTTTGCATATGCAGTGTGCTATGAAAGGTTGCTTGTTTCACAATCATTTCCTTTTATGACACTGGTTATTTGCACTCTTATAGCACCTTTATCCAAGTCTCTCAAACACATTCCAAATGACAGCATCCTGTAAATAGAGAAAGAATTCCCACTTTAAGATGAAGAAATTGAGGCAAAGTAGGTGAAATGACTTGCCCCAAGTCATACAACAATTCAGTGGCAGAGCCAATGATAGGACTCCTAGGTTCTAACTACTTCTAGTCCAACCCTTTTCTGTTCAAGTGATACCATTTCACATTTAGCTTGCTATTGTCTTGCAAGTGTAGCATTTCAGAGACATGCCTGCATTAATTGCTGTAATAATTTGTTTAAATTCTTCATGGATCTATCTGTAACTTGGTTGCAAAACTAGCTTGATTTTTGTCTTATATAAACATTCACCCATTATATTAACATTTTTCCATATTTTTCTCATGATTATGTTATCTAACACAATACCCCCGTGGAATGTTAAGAGATTAATTGGCCCTGAAGAAATCGTGGTGTTTGTGACCTTTTTAAAAAACAGGTAATGTCTAATAAAAATCTCAAAAACTCAGATATTTGGGAAGATTTTCTCTCCAGCCCAAGGGAAAAATACATAACAAATGTATTATATGCTACTGTCTCATGCTCTGATGATAGGACAGTTAGATTTGAGAAGGCTGAATTTAAAAGGTTAAAGACAAGAAAGACTAGCTGCTAAATATCTGTATCCCTACCTCCTAAGATATTTGGTCTCCTGTTTGGCAGCCTTCATTACTCCCTTTGTGAAACTCTCCACTATATTTTGCGGTATATATTTAAATATAGAAATTAACCTATTTTTCTTGACTATATTTCAGGTTCATCCTATATAGGAGGCCTTGTATTCACTAAGCAATGAATTATGCCTTTCAGATTGTTAGGGAATAAGAAGCCCTTTCTCCTTCTCTCATGCTCATAAAATGTACTGGGGGGGATTACTTTCACTTTTGTTACCTAGTCCCTCCTTGAACTCATAACTAATGCATTAGTAGGGCTATTAGTATTTTGAGATCAAGAGCTTGTTCATATAGCTTTCAGCTTGAAAGGTAGCTCTTCAGTTAAGAGAAAAATAATAAAAACGTGCTAGAAGATAAGTACCAGTACTAGCTGCATATAAAAAAGTTTATTTTTTGCATTCAGGCTAATATCTGCACTGTGTATTTTTCAGCCAAGGGCTACAAATGAGTAGTCTTTCATGCATCACTGCTTCTACTGATCAGAGTAAAATTTCCACCATGATTTTCTAGTGCTATTGTTTTTTTTTTCTTTAAGTAGTTTCATTAGTATGTAGGTTTGAAAGATATTTTTTAAACAAAATCACCTTAAGTTTTTAAAACAAAAGCAAACACATTCTTCCCCTCTCTCTTTGCTCCCCCCCCCTCAAAAACAACAAAACAACCTACTTTTATGTCTATAATCCTGTTCTTCAGCTGTGGTAGGTGGCTGGTGCCTATGAGTTTGCTATAGTATATTCAGCGTTCTTTACATACCCAAAGGAAAAAAAAAGGCCTCTTTCTACCCATAAGGTGTCCAGCTGACCATTTATTTCTAATGTCCTTTAACATGCTGCACTGATACAGCTTTCATGTTTGACAAACATCTGTCTCACAATGAATTAGCTTGGTTTGACTTAACATACTGTCTAAATGACCTACTAACAAGTCCTGAGAGGGAAATTTTATTAATGGGGGTTTCTTTCATTTTGACACTCTTCCATATGATTGAGCTTGACAGACATGGTAATTATTGATCCTGATGGTCATCGTACTGCATGGCTTTGTGTCATGAGTTCATTGATGTAGTGCTGATTTGAAGAATTCCCTCTGTAGCTGTTGCTCCTCTTCATTGGGCCACTGCTTTTGTTAAGTATTATTTACCATCTTTCACATGATTCTGTTGAGAAATGTATGAGGGTGGTGAGAGCCATAGAACCAAACTGTTAACCCTGTATATGAGGGAAATCCCTTCAGGCCAGGGTGTGCAGCAGCACCCCTAGCACCAATGGAAATGTTTTAATCTCATATTCTAATACAGATGCTATGAGAAGTTATATTGATGTCTCAGGACAATTCAGCACATTGTTTATTAGATTTTTTTTATATAAAAGGAAATTCTCTAACAGCAGTGTTTTATTTTTTAGGGGTAGAGGGAACTACATTGGCAGTGTGACTGAGTGAACGAGCCAATTTTTCATTTGGGTTCTGTGTTCGCTTGCTTATTTGGCACACAGTTAAGTGGGTTCTTTTTACTCAATTTTATTTTAGTGAGTGTAGAACTGTAACTAGTTTAAGAAGGTCAATTCTGACCTATGGAGAAAATTCACTTGTCCACAGTTCCAGCCTATCATTAAGTGTACAGTAGAATGTTTAAAGGAAAAATATTTAGGATGATGGTGAGACATACTACCAATAAGGAAGCTGTAGGGGTTGAAATTTGATAATTGCTATGAAAAGAATGAGCTCCTGTTGCAAAGGTGAGGAACTTTGAGGAATTACTACTTAAATATACCAAAGCAGAGCAAGTGACCATGCTCACGCTTCGCCTAAGATCACTTCACTGTCTTCCTCATCAGATTCAAATTCTCTCAGTATTGCATTTAAGGTTCTGCTAAATTCAACTGCTGCCTACATCTAAGATCATGGTCCCTTTTCTCACTCCCATGTGATCCTCTGCATTCAGAATCCCTTTCCTGACCTGCCCTATCACCATCTCCTTCTTTAAGTCCCTCCTTAAACTACACTGCTGTCACGGAGCCCATAATTTCATTCAAGTCTACTTACATAAGTTTTTTTTTTAAATATGTATACTGTGCTTCCTTGGTCTGATACACACAGGCTGTGGTCCAGCAGGAAGTATTTTGGGTTATTAGACACGTTTGCTGATATTTCCTCTATTCTGTAGTCCTAAGAACATGGTGTGTGTGTGTGTGTGTGTATGTGTGTGTATAAAAAAAAAAAACCCACACTCTTTAAACTGAGCTACACCCTCCCTTGCTAAGTAGTGATGACAAGGACAAAGTCATAATTCATTTCCTTCCATAATTTCTCTGCCAGTAGGAAATAGCACATGGCAGACTACCTTCCACTTCAGCATCAATTCCAGACCGTCTTCTCTGATTCAATTATAGCTACTGCAGCGGTAATAAAAAGGAGCTGAGACAGGTGAATGTGGTGGCACTAATAAAAAAAGACAGCTTTATGATAATGACTCGCTTTTAAACAAAAAGCCTCAGAACCCAGGAGTCCAGTGAAGGTGTGATATTAGAGTATGCAAAAGATATGTATATTCTAATACTCTGTTTCACACTGTGCAGGCTGAAGGAGATAAACCAGTAGCTGTGCCACTAATTGGAGTAAAAGACCTCTCTTTCAGCAAGAGATGGGAGCTGAACAATATAGTTTCAGTGAAAAGATGTAGGTGCATTTATAAAGCACTTCTGGGAAAATAACTGAAGACAAAGGAGAAAGATACTACAGAAGACTGTGTTCAATCAGAATAAATGTATCCAAGATAAAATGCCTACAACAGACTGTACTGTATCGAATGAAAATAGGTGATTCAACAAACTTCCCATTTCTTTGCAGGTTTACTAGGGGCTCTTCTCACCCTTATTTCTTATTGTCCCCTCTGCCTAAGGTAAGAATGCCAACTTTTACATCACTAGATTCTACCAGCCTGATCCATTCCCAGTTAATGCAAATAGTAGTATTAACGTACATCTTTATGAGGAAAACTAATGGTTTAAAAATAACTTGAAAAAATAATTTGATGTAGGTCTGTACTTAAAATCAGGAAGCCTTTGAGTTTTACATGCACACAGAATCAAAAATGTCTGGTCCCATAAACATATTAACATCAGAATCATCCAGGTGCCAACACTGCAACTGGATCTATGTAGGCAGAGCTCTATTTATTTCAAGTTTCACTTTGGTAATTTCACTGAAGAACTCAAACCCCAAGCTGTTCTTATTCAGCCATCTTTGTTATTTTAGTAGTATGGTTTTGTCAAACTTTTTGTTGGGGCAGAGTATTAGGTAAATGCAATCATATTTACATAATTAAGTCTTCTTAAGGGACATATACAAGTGAAGGACTAAAACATCTGTCAACATTACTTAAATGCATTTCATTATAGCTTTTCCTTGGAATCCAAGATTGATTTTGCTGTAAGGAAATGAATGTCAACCTTCTATCTGCATTGATTTCTAAAGGTTGAGCCTGCATGACAAGAGTATTATTTAAAAAACCCACACACTTTCAGAAGGAAGCAATCGAGAAGCAAGTCAAAGTCTCACCAGCTACATCCATTACTTCCAGTAGCCCTGTTTAGGTTTAAGGGTGAGTTCAAAGCTTTGTGGAGGAAGTTCTCCCCTCTTCTTCTTCATTTGGGGCTCCATTGGAAAAAAATAATAATGGTACAATTTGAACAGCAATTTCTAAATCCATAAGCCCAAGTTCAATCCTCGTCCACTGACCACAGTGAAAATGAACCTGCAAGTTTTTGTTATTTGAGTCATACTTTTTCCCCTTAAGGGAGGGAAGGGAAAACTTAGTTTTTTTCAATGAAATAAATAAATAAATGTCCTAAAGAAAACAGGTTTCTTCAAAGTTTTCTACCAACTATCCTTGTTAGGCACTAAATATGTATACATTGGCCTATAAGCTATCCTACTATAAAATACATTTACGAGCATATTTGTTTTACTACCTAAGTTTTCCGAGTATTTCTAGAGATGTCAACAATGAAGCAAAGGAAAAAAAATGGTAATACTGCAAGTGTGTAAAATGAATGCAGTGATAGTATATATATATATATAAAAAGTGATTGAGAAAGAGTAATGGAAGACCACACATGGTGATCATTTATACACCTGAGAGTGTTGACGAATTGTCCTCACAATTCATTTGTAGTCAGCTGAGCTGCTTGTGCAAAGGCTACAAGTAAATCCATTGACAGCAAAGGAAAAAGTTAAACAAGAACTCCAAGTTGAATGAAATAGCGGAGGAAAGTCAAATGGAAAATTAGAAAAGACTAAGATCCTTGAGGCTGATACTTTAGTGTTAGAGTTTGTGTAGAGCTAGAATTCATTATCCAGGCAAAAAGAAGAATATGTGTAACATGCTGGCCAGTGCAAGCAGTGTCTGATCATTCCAGTCATTATTGCCTGATGGTTTCCCATTAGTTCTCATTGAGTCTATCATCTTCCATGAACTCAGGTTCTCAGCTCAGAATTGTTTTGAGAAAAGCACTTGAGCATGGGTTTAAATCCCATTGCCTTCAATGGTGAGTAAATTCTTTCCTGAATAGTGATGTTCTCTGGAGTCAGGGTCCAAATGCTCAAAACAACTCCATCACTAAGAAAGTCATTCAGACATAACTTAATAATAATGCGTAGGGGGGTGATTGGGACAGTGGTCTGTAAGTAACTGCATCACTTGAAACTATTATAAATGAAGGTTTGGTCTGAGTACAGGTTTCAGCCCTTTCACCCACTGGTCTTCCAGAAGGGGAATAATGTGCTTCATTCAGAAAGCATGAAGGAACTCATGGTTGCTGGCATTTGACTGTTAGTCAGAATCTGCTTTGCATGTCTAAACACACTAAGGAAACAATTTCTGGCCAGTACCTTCGCTGCTCTGATTTAAAGAAATTAGGCCAAACTCTGTCTTTAATTAAACCTGTACACTGCCAGTACATTCCAGTTATATTTTAGACAGAAAACCTTCTATTAATCTTAAAATCTGATTTGCCTCTATGGAAGGAACTAACCCACAACTTACAGATTCCTTCTAGCTATGAAGTTACCCCACATTAGACACCATTTTGGTTCTTCACTTGTTTTCGGAAATATGTTGCGAGTTCAGGAAGCCCCTGCATATAGTGTATGTTGATCTTAAGTCTGCATTTGATCCAATAGACTGTCACATTATGGAAGTCCCTACCACTCTGCTGGACTCGATTAGAGAGTTGCATAATGGAACCATTGCCCGTGTTCGTCTGGGGAACCAGATACCAGTGCCTTTTAAATCAGTATTTGGTGTTAGGCAGGGTTGCTCTTTCGTCGGGCAATGGATTTCATAATGCAGCATTCCGTCAGGTCCATAGGCACTGAGATCGGTGATCTCTTACTCACAGAGCTTGACTATGCTGATGACGTTGTTCTTTTAGTATGGAGCCCTGACAGATTTTGTGAGGCACTCCAGCATATGGAGGAGTCGTCAGCTAAGATCGTCCATGAAACATGGAGACCAAGGACAAAACTGCAAAATCTAGGACCACGTTCACCCGCCTCTCCAATCTCTTTGAACAACAAAACTGTCAAATCAGTTTCCAGCTTTTGCTATCTGGATTCTATACTTACCAGCTCCTCCAATTCTCACATGGAGGTTCTCCATCAGATTGGCATCGCAACATCTGCCATAGGGAGGTTACAATGGATATGGAATCAACATCATCTTAGTATGACAACCAAGTTCAGGATTTATTGAAGCTGTATCCTTCCCAAACTGTTGTATGGCTGTGAAACATGGACACTATGCCACTCAGACTGGACAGAGTTGGAGGCTTTCTACACAAAATGTCAACATCATATATTGGGCATAAAGTGGAATGACTTCATCTGCAATTCAGATGTTTGTGGTCGCTTGGGTCAACAGACTGCTGGGGCTATTGACCGCAGGGGGCACCTTACACTTTTCGGACATGTTACAAGGATGCTGCAAGACGTTTCAGCAAACACTGTTCTCTGAGTGGCTTGTAACATCCGGGATAAAGTGTGACCAGCTGTAGGTGGGCCAGAGGTAGACCTCTTATTACATGGGTTCAGATATTGTACTGTCAGGCCATCAAGTCTTTGCGGATACGCAGGAACAGACCAAATAGCAAACGATCGCTACGGCAAAAAATGGCTAAGCATTGAAGAAGGAGAAGTCAAGAGACACCACTGTTTCCTATGCTCTGGGACTATAGTCACATCGTGACTCTGGTATATAAGGTAGCTATGTTTTATCATTGTTCTAGCTAAGATTTATACATTGGGTTTTCAATACTTTTAACACATCTGGACAGCATTTCCTTGTACTAGCTATCCCAATATAATGGTCAGTTTTGTTAGCAGTCTCATTAAGTGGTAAGAGCCACTTACTTGTGAACTCTTGCTCATTAATTTGGGCTTATTGGCAGTGCATATCCACATACTGATAAATTCTAGAAAAGTCTGGTACTGTCTGAGAGAATTGTACAAGTGATAAACCTCCATAATGAAATTAAGCAAGGGAATGACAACATGACCTGGTTCTCCTGGCACCAATCCAAAACTGGCACAAGTGGAACATGGTATACTTTAGTGAAGCTATTAAATTTATATCAGTAAACCCCAAAGGAGAATTAGGAACAACGTTTTGAAAAAAAAGATTTGTTCCTGAGGACTACCTTGCGATTCCCCCCACTCCAAGAATTTTGGAGATAAGACATACTTACAATCATCCAATATCTAAAACCTTTGTGGTAGCAATTGCATCAAGTAAAAAAACAGAAATTTATTTATAGACTGTTTTAGTCATCATATTCAGTGGTATTTTCTGTTCCATTTCCATGGTTTCATGACCTGCTCCCCTTGAGAGGAGAATATGATTAGCTTCCTGAATTCTAACTCTTGTGGTTTTCTATTGTTAGCCCAAATTCATCTAACTGGATAGTAAAGTTAAGTACTGCAGGAGTTATCCCCATGAGATTAACAGAGACTGGAGTCTAAAGAAAGTTGTAGTAGCCTCATTGAGAGTTTTCATGTAAACCACTAAGGAAGGGATAATTTTAAAGCATTTTACATCTTCCTAATGTGTAGACATATATAATGAGAATGGATTTCATACATGCTCTTTACTTGACTGAATAAGTGATTGAAATAAGTTTAAATTTAGAAAAGATACTAGATAATCATGTTTGCTTCACATGTGGTAGACAAATTAACTTTAATTATAGACAACTCTAGTAGTGATGCCTAAGGTTAAGGTTACATAATGTTTTCTATTAGAAGACCCAGTACTCAGTTGTGTATTAAAAACCACCTGTATTTTGGCAGGTCTCTGTTCTGAACGTGTGGGTTTTTTTGTTTTTGTTTTTGAAAATTCCAGCACATGTAGGTTAGCAATTTTGGAGAAATAATGTAGGAAAAAATGCATTTTGCCCAGGTGAAATTTCAAATAGTTTTGCTGAGAAGCCCTCCTCCAAAGCAATGAGGCGCAAAAGGCTTGAAATTGCAGAAGGTGCTACCCTGATGCCAGAGAGGTGCATTTGGCCATCCCCATGAAAGTTTGTCCAAATTTGGCCAAGTTAGGAACACCTTAAAAAACAAACAAACAAACAAACAAAAAACCTGCCACTCATACATGTTCAGTAGTGGCTTGTTAGATGATTCTCTGAAGACTCTCTCTGCACCGAGCATTCTCCATCCCCTCACAACTCCTGTTACTGACTGAACTGCACATGCACTGCCCCTACAGAATAACTGAGTGTGTTCCATCCCAAGGCTCCCGGAATGAACAGAACGTCCCATATAGGAGGTGACTCCTATTGGGAGTCAGGGGCTGTCATCAGCAAAAGTCTGTGAAACTCACGGTCAAAATGGATAATCTCCCTGTACTGGCTGGTTTTCAGAGTAAGACAATTATCAGTTATCCTTTTAGGTCAAGTGGCAGAGACCTATGTGATTGATCTCAAGGTTCCAGCCCTGCTGGGGACCTATGTGGTTGTATATGATGGGGTAGTTTTTTTTCAAATTTATATATATATTTTAATCACATGATTTTAGGAAGTTTCAGTATAACTACATAGAACACATTAAATTTACAAAACTAAATACTCAGAAGTTCAGGGATGTCAGGATTAAGTCTACCCATATAACCCTGATATGACCCCCTTCTATGTGTTATGATAGTCATTAATTTCATAATCATACCATTTTCCCCATAGGACCCTGGCTCATTCAGGGCATGGGATGGCTGGCACTCACTGAGTAGGTAGCTATTAATTTTTTTCATCCTCATCATTCAAAGTGTGGCCCAGGTCTTATTTATTGAGCCAAATAATTTGACTAAATTAGATCTTCCTGAAAGGTATCCAGTCTTGATTTGAAGTCATCAAAAGACAGAGAATCCCCCACTTCTCTTGGTAGTTTGTTCCAGTGTTTGAGTACTCTCACAGTTAAAAATTGAGGAACTAAATCTCAGATTAGGATTAAACACAACCTGTAATTCTGGATGTCTAATTCAAGACACCTAGGTCTATATTTTTCCAAAGTATTTAGCAAGCATATATGTTCAGAACAGAACCCTATTGACCAGAGTTGCAGTTGTGAGTGTTCAGTACTTCTGCAAATCAGACCCCAGGTTTCTGAAGTTGGGTACCCAGAAGGTGAGGAACATAGTGGCCAATTATGAAAGTTTTGGTGCAGGTGACTGCCCAGCAACACCAGGAATTCTGTGTTAGAGGCAGGGATAGAATCTAGTTCTCCATCATGCTATTCATCTGTCTTAACCACAAGGCCATTCTCACTCTTGCTACAATTCCCTGCTTCATTCATTACACATCTTCCAACTTCTGCAACAGATAAGGCATGGGTCATCCAGATAAACCCAAATCCATTACACAACCCTGATTTATTTTCTGAGCATGGCTCAGCCTGTGCACTGAATGGGGCAAGAGTCCTGTGGAAAAAGATAACATGATTATGTAATTTAAGACATATTTCCTAGGCAAAAGGTGGCCAAACTAAGGTTTCATTTCCCAATTTTTGAATGCTTGACTTTGCACATTATGTTTATAAAATCTTTTTGTATGACAATATATAAATTTGTCAATTTGACATTTGACAAATTATTTCATTCACATTGATTTTGACATGGGAACCGATTAGAAATAAAATTTCAGATTTTTTCTATGAAATAGTCTGACAAAAACTGATTATGTAAACTCCAAGATAATTATAATAGAATGATATTTCATTTACTCAATCTTGATTTGAAAAATAAAATGATGAATAAGTTATAAAATGCAGCATGTGAACTGGACTTCTATGGATTTTTTGTGTTTACAATTGAACATGATATTACAAAAACAAAGATAGCTCTCTCTGAGACATATGTTCATCTATATGCACATACATTAGTTGTGTGGGTTCTGGAGTGAAACTTCAATTCAATAAGATATTATTGCCAGAAGAACAAAAATGGACCTGATCCTTGGCTACTGTTGTGGTCCCTTTATATCAGTGGAACAGATGAAAAAGGACCTTAAATCAGTCCCAACTGGACATTTGAGAAATCTCTCAGCTTGGCTTTGTTACATACTACTTCACCTCCAGCATAGAGGGCATAAGAAAGCAGAGGCTAAGAGCTTGGAGTCAGTGCAATGATCCTTAGTGGATCACTCCAGCTAGTGTAAACTAGAGTATCCCTGAAGCTGGTCTCACTATACCAGGGGCCAGTGTGGTCCTCCACTGGCCCTGGGATTGGATGAGACAGGTATGCAGAGCCACCTATGTTGCATACATAGTGCAAAGGAACTCTGACCTTAATTCAGTTGTGGTGTTCTTCCCCCACACACACACACCCTACTCACCCACAGCTATACTTTGTTTTTTTTAAATGAAGATTTACTTTAGGACTTCAGTATCTTAGGGCTTGCAGTTGATATCCACAAAGTCTTTTTTTTTTAAATAAAGAAGCTGATACTCATTGTAAACCACAGAACATGTTTTAAATAGAATATTTTAACCATGTGCAGCTTTTCTATTTTTGCAGTGTTAAAAACATGAATGTAGAGCATTTGCAAACATGGCTAAACAGCTATTCATCTTACATCTCCTCTTTTCATTATGCTGGCATTATTTTATAAATAAAACCTTCTGGGTTAGTCGTTACCAAATTATTAACATTTACAAAGATTTGGCTCTGGATTCTTCTTTGGGTTGTTTTATACTCATTCATTCACTATTAATTATAAACTAATAGTAGTAGTGAATATTCAAAGTTGGTTTGCAAATGGAAATAAAATCTCACTCTGTGATTCAGTTTAAGGGCCTAGAATTTGGCTGTAATTTAAAAAAAAATTACTAATGTCTAAAAATTGCAGAAACCAAAACCATCACCATGTAAAAAAAAATCACATTTTGATTCTACAGAGCAAACAAACACAACAGAGAGAACTGTGGTGATGCAAATAATGTATTCCTTATTGTAATAAGTTTGTAGCAGGTTTATTGTCTCTTGCTTTTTATTTCTTGAAAGCTTAAGGTGATCAAAGTTTTCATAACTGATTAAGAAACAGCTTGACAGTCAAAATCCCCAAAGGACATTTTTTTCCTCTTCAAGTTCAACCTTGAGCTTGACAGTTCCCTGCAGCTGGGTGAGAAACAGTTCCCTGCAGCTGGGTGAGAATTGAAATGGCTTACTTGAATATAGTTTATTAATACTACAATGTATTCCATGAGACTGTTTTTCTTTTTGAACACTTGCTCTATACAAAGAGGTGCTGCATTCCAAAGCTAGGTGTGAGATTGAAAGATACAGTTTCATTTAATTGGGTATAAGATGAATTATAGTCTTAGTAGAACCCTTTGAGGCAAATTCTGTCCTGACTTAAGCTGTGCTGACCCTTTGAATAATGTCCTGTGAATCGCCCCTAAAGTCAATTTTGGTCTGAATGTCTTCATTCTTCTCTCATGCCACTTTTACACCTGATAATTCCCTTGACTTCAGTAGAATAGGTCTGATTTACTCTGAGAGCAGAGTTACTGTTATAATCAAGCTTGAAAATTTTAGCCCAGATTCTGATTTAATTTACATGAGTTTAAGTCAGTGGAGATATTCTAGAATTAGACCTGCCTGGCTATGTGTTGCATTAGCTATAACTGCAATCTGGATAAGAATCACATATATTACATTAAGGCCCAATGTTGCTCTCATTGAAGTCCAGGAGAATAATATTGGCTCCAGTGTCTTACAGAAAGACTAATAATAGAATCAAAGCACTTGGAAGGGACTGAAGAAGTCATTTGGTCCAGTCCCCTGCACTCATGGCAGGACTAAGTACCTAGACCAGGGGTAGGCAACCTTTCAGAAGTGGTGTGCCGAGTCTTCATTTATTCACTTTAATTTAAGGTTTCGCGCGCCGGTAATACATTGTAACGTTTTTTTAGAAGGGGTCTCTCTCTAAGTGTATATTATTTAACTAAACTATTGTTGTATGTAAAGTAAACAAGGTTTTCAAAATGTTTAAGAAGCTTTATTTAAAATTAAATTAAAATGCTGATCTTATGCTGCCAGCCTGCTCAGCCCGCTGGGTGGAGGGTTCAGGGCAGAGGGCTGGGTGTTGGGGGAGGGGGGGAATCGAGGTCAGGGTAGAAGGCTTGGTGAGGGGGGGTTCAGGGCAGAGGCCTC